>NW_027663503.1:12500-21894 GCF_964034855.1 Anser brachyrhynchus | reverse complement strand
GAACTCCCTGGGGGAGCCTTTACGCAACCCCACACTCAACAGGACTCTGCGTCTTCACTCTTTCCTAACAACCCTAAACATAACCCTAACCGCAACAAGAAGCTGAACCCGAGTTAGACCCGAAAAAACACGTACGGTGCCACTTTCTGCCATCAAAAAAGTGCTCTCAGCGGAAGCCTTTGGGTACACCTGAACTCCCTGGGGGAGCCTTTACGCAACCCCGCACTCAACAGGACTCTGCGTCTTCACTCTTTCCTAACAACCCTAAACATAACCCTAACCGCAACAAGAAGCTGAACCCGAGTTAGACCCGAAAAAACACGTACGGTGCCACTTTCTGCCATCAAAAAGTGCTCTCAGCGGAAGCCTTTGGGTACACCTGAACTCCCTGGGGAGCCTTTACGCAACCCCACACTCAACAGGACTCTGCGTCTTCACTCTTTCCTAACAACCCTAAACATAACCCTAACCGCAACAAGAAGCTGAACCCGAGTTAGACCCGAAAAAACACGTACGGTGCCACTTTCTGCCATCAAAAAGTGCTCTCAGCGGAAGCCTTTGGGTACACCTGAACTCCCTGGGGGAGCCTTTACGCAACCCCACACTCAACAGGACTCTGCGTCTTCACTCTTTCCTAACAACCCTAAACATAACCCTAACCGCAACAAGAAGCTGAACCCGAGTTAGACCCGAAAAAACACGTACGGTGCCACTTTCTGCCATCAAAAAGTGCTCTCAGCGGAAGCCTTTGGGTACACCTGAACTCCCTGGGGGAGCCTTTACGCAACCCCACACTCAACAGGACTCTGCGTCTTCACTCTTTCCTAACAACCCTAAACATAACCCTAACCGCAACAAGAAGCTGAACCCGAGTTAGACCCGAAAAAACACGTACGGTGCCACTTTCTGCCATCAAAAAGTGCTCTCAGCGGAAGCCTTTGGGTACACCTGAACTCCCTGGGGGAGCCTTTACGCAACCCCACACTCAACAGGACTCTGCGTCTTCACTCTTTCCTAACAACCCTAAACATAACCCTAACCGCAACAAGAAGCTGAACCCGAGTTAGACCCGAAAAAACACGTACGGTGCCACTTTCTGCCATCAAAAAGTGCTCTCAGCGGAAGCCTTTGGGTACACCTGAACTCCCTGGGGGAGCCTTTACGCAACCCACACTCAACAGGACTCTGCGTCTTCACTCTTTCCTAACAACCCTAAACATAACCCTAACCGCAACAAGAAGCTGAACCCGAGTTAGACCCGAAAAAACACGTACGGTGCCACTTTCTGCCATCAAAAAGTGCTCTCAGCGGAAGCCTTTGGGTACACCTGAACTCCCTGGGGGAGCCTTTACGCAACCCCACACTCAACAGGACTCTGCGTCTTCACTCTTTCCTAACAACCCTAAACATAACCCTAACCGCAACAAGAAGCTGAACCCGAGTTAGACCCGAAAAAACACGTACGGTGCCACTTTCTGCCATCAAAAAGTGCTCTCAGCGGAAGCCTTTGGGTACACCTGAACTCCCTGGGGGAGCCTTTACGCAACCCCACACTCAACAGGACTCTGCGTCTTCACTCTTTCCTAACAACCCTAAACATAACCCTAACCGCAACAAGAAGCTGAACCCGAGTTAGACCCGAAAAAACACGTACGGTGCCACTTTCTGCCATCAAAAAGTGCTCTCAGCGGAAGCCTTTGGGTACACCTGAACTCCCTGGGGGAGCCTTTACGCAACCCCACACTCAACAGGACTCTGCGTCTTCACTCTTTCCTAACAACCCTAAACATAACCCTAACCGCAACAAGAAGCTGAACCCGAGTTAGACCCGAAAAAACACGTACGGTGCCACTTTCTGCCATCAAAAAGTGCTCTCAGCGGAAGCCTTTGGGTACACCTGAACTCCCTGGGGGAGCCTTTACGCAACCCCACACTCAACAGGACTCTGCGTCTTCACTCTTTCCTAACAACCCTAAACATAACCCTAACCGCAACAAGAAGCTGAACCCGAGTTAGACCCGAAAAAACACGTACGGTGCCACTTTCTGCCATCAAAAAGTGCTCTCAGCGGAAGCCTTTGGGTACACCTGAACTCCCTGGGGGAGCCTTTACGCAACCCCACACTCAACAGGACTCTGCGTCTTCACTCTTTCCTAACAACCCTAAACATAACCCTAACCGCAACAAGAAGCTGAACCCGAGTTAGACCCGAAAAAACACGTACGGTGCCACTTTCTGCCATCAAAAAGTGCTCTCAGCGGAAGCCTTTGGGTACACCTGAACTCCCTGGGGGAGCCTTTACGCAACCCCACACTCAACAGGACTCTGCGTCTTCACTCTTTCCTAACAACCCTAAACATAACCCTAACCGCAACAAGAAGCTGAACCCGAGTTAGACCCGAAAAAACACGTACGGTGCCACTTTCTGCCATCAAAAAGTGCTCTCAGCGGAAGCCTTTGGGTACACCTGAACTCCCTGGGGGAGCCTTTACGCAACCCCACACTCAACAGGACTCTGCGTCTTCACTCTTTCCTAACAACCCTAAACATAACCCTAACCGCAACAAGAAGCTGAACCCGAGTTAGACCCGAAAAAACACGTACGGTGCCACTTTCTGCCATCAAAAAGTGCTCTCAGCGGAAGCCTTTGGGTACACCTGAACTCCCTGGGGGAGCCTTTACGCAACCCCACACTCAACAGGACTCTGCGTCTTCACTCTTTCCTAACAACCCTAAACATAACCCTAACCGCAACAAGAAGCTGAACCCGAGTTAGACCCGAAAAAACACGTACGGTGCCACTTTCTGCCATCAAAAAGTGCTCTCAGCGGAAGCCTTTGGGTACACCTGAACTCCCTGGGGGAGCCTTTACGCAACCCCACACTCAACAGGACTCTGCGTCTTCACTCTTTCCTAACAACCCTAAACATAACCCTAACCGCAACAAGAAGCTGAACCCGAGTTAGACCCGAAAAAACACGTACGGTGCCACTTTCTGCCATCAAAAAGTGCTCTCAGCGGAAGCCTTTGGGTACACCTGAACTCCCTGGGGGAGCCTTTACGCAACCCCACACTCAACAGGACTCTGCGTCTTCACTCTTTCCTAACAACCCTAAACATAACCCTAACCGCAACAAGAAGCTGAACCCGAGTTAGACCCGAAAAAACACGTACGGTGCCACTTTCTGCCATCAAAAAGTGCTCTCAGCGGAAGCCTTTGGGTACACCTGAACTCCCTGGGGGAGCCTTTACGCAACCCCACACTCAACAGGACTCTGCGTCTTCACTCTTTCCTAACAACCCTAAACATAACCCTAACCGCAACAAGAAGCTGAACCCGAGTTAGACCCGAAAAAACACGTACGGTGCCACTTTCTGCCATCAAAAAGTGCTCTCAGCGGAAGCCTTTGGGTACACCTGAACTCCCTGGGGGAGCCTTTACGCAACCCCACACTCAACAGGACTCTGCGTCTTCACTCTTTCCTAACAACCCTAAACATAACCCTAACCGCAACAAGAAGCTGAACCCGAGTTAGACCCGAAAAAACACGTACGGTGCCACTTTCTGCCATCAAAAAGTGCTCTCAGCGGAAGCCTTTGGGTACACCTGAACTCCCTGGGGGAGCCTTTACGCAACCCCACACTCAACAGGACTCTGCGTCTTCACTCTTTCCTAACAACCCTAAACATAACCCTAACCGCAACAAGAAGCTGAACCCGAGTTAGACCCGAAAAAACACGTACGGTGCCACTTTCTGCCATCAAAAAGTGCTCTCAGCGGAAGCCTTTGGGTACACCTGAACTCCCTGGGGGAGCCTTTACGCAACCCCACACTCAACAGGACTCTGCGTCTTCACTCTTTCCTAACAACCCTAAACATAACCCTAACCGCAACAAGAAGCTGAACCCGAGTTAGACCCGAAAAAACACGTACGGTGCCACTTTCTGCCATCAAAAAGTGCTCTCAGCGGAAGCCTTTGGGTACACCTGAACTCCCTGGGGGAGCCTTTACGCAACCCCACACTCAACAGGACTCTGCGTCTTCACTCTTTCCTAACAACCCTAAACATAACCCTAACCGCAACAAGAAGCTGAACCCGAGTTAGACCCGAAAAAACACGTACGGTGCCACTTTCTGCCATCAAAAAGTGCTCTCAGCGGAAGCCTTTGGGTACACCTGAACTCCCTGGGGGAGCCTTTACGCAACCCCACACTCAACAGGACTCTGCGTCTTCACTCTTTCCTAACAACCCTAAACATAACCCTAACCGCAACAAGAAGCTGAACCCGAGTTAGACCCGAAAAAACACGTACGGTGCCACTTTCTGCCATCAAAAAGTGCTCTCAGCGGAAGCCTTTGGGTACACCTGAACTCCCTGGGGGAGCCTTTACGCAACCCCACACTCAACAGGACTCTGCGTCTTCACTCTTTCCTAACAACCCTAAACATAACCCTAACCGCAACAAGAAGCTGAACCCGAGTTAGACCCGAAAAAACACGTACGGTGCCACTTTCTGCCATCAAAAAGTGCTCTCAGCGGAAGCCTTTGGGTACACCTGAACTCCCTGGGGGAGCCTTTACGCAACCCCACACTCAACAGGACTCTGCGTCTTCACTCTTTCCTAACAACCCTAAACATAACCCTAACCGCAACAAGAAGCTGAACCCGAGTTAGACCCGAAAAAACACGTACGGTGCCACTTTCTGCCATCAAAAAGTGCTCTCAGCGGAAGCCTTTGGGTACACCTGAACTCCCTGGGGGAGCCTTTACGCAACCCCACACTCAACAGGACTCTGCGTCTTCACTCTTTCCTAACAACCCTAAACATAACCCTAACCGCAACAAGAAGCTGAACCCGAGTTAGACCCGAAAAAACACGTACGGTGCCACTTTCTGCCATCAAAAAGTGCTCTCAGCGGAAGCCTTTGGGTACACCTGAACTCCCTGGGGGAGCCTTTACGCAACCCCACACTCAACAGGACTCTGCGTCTTCACTCTTTCCTAACAACCCTAAACATAACCCTAACCGCAACAAGAAGCTGAACCCGAGTTAGACCCGAAAAAACACGTACGGTGCCACTTTCTGCCATCAAAAAGTGCTCTCAGCGGAAGCCTTTGGGTACACCTGAACTCCCTGGGGGAGCCTTTACGCAACCCCACACTCAACAGGACTCTGCGTCTTCACTCTTTCCTAACAACCCTAAACATAACCCTAACCGCAACAAGAAGCTGAACCCGAGTTAGACCCGAAAAAACACGTACGGTGCCACTTTCTGCCATCAAAAAGTGCTCTCAGCGGAAGCCTTTGGGTACACCTGAACTCCCTGGGGGAGCCTTTACGCAACCCCACACTCAACAGGACTCTGCGTCTTCACTCTTTCCTAACAACCCTAAACATAACCCTAACCGCAACAAGAAGCTGAACCCGAGTTAGACCCGAAAAAACACGTACGGTGCCACTTTCTGCCATCAAAAGTGCTCTCAGCGGAAGCCTTTGGGTACACCTGAACTCCCTGGGGGAGCCTTTACGCAACCCCACACTCAACAGGACTCTGCGTCTTCACTCTTTCCTAACAACCCTAAACATAACCCTAACCGCAACAAGAAGCTGAACCCGAGTTAGACCCGAAAAAACACGTACGGTGCCACTTTCTGCCATCAAAAAGTGCTCTCAGCGGAAGCCTTTGGGTACACCTGAACTCCCTGGGGGAGCCTTTACGCAACCCCACACTCAACAGGACTCTGCGTCTTCACTCTTTCCTAACAACCCTAAACATAACCCTAACCGCAACAAGAAGCTGAACCCGAGTTAGACCCGAAAAAACACGTACGGTGCCACTTTCTGCCATCAAAAAGTGCTCTCAGCGGAAGCCTTTGGGTACACCTGAACTCCCTGGGGGAGCCTTTACGCAACCCCACACTCAACAGGACTCTGCGTCTTCACTCTTTCCTAACAACCCTAAACATAACCCTAACCGCAACAAGAAGCTGAACCCGAGTTAGACCCGAAAAAACACGTACGGTGCCACTTTCTGCCATCAAAAAGTGCTCTCAGCGGAAGCCTTTGGGTACACCTGAACTCCCTGGGGGAGCCTTTACGCAACCCCACACTCAACAGGACTCTGCGTCTTCACTCTTTCCTAACAACCCTAAACATAACCCTAACCGCAACAAGAAGCTGAACCCGAGTTAGACCCGAAAAAACACGTACGGTGCCACTTTCTGCCATCAAAAAGTGCTCTCAGCGGAAGCCTTTGGGTACACCTGAACTCCCTGGGGGAGCCTTTACGCAACCCCACACTCAACAGGACTCTGCGTCTTCACTCTTTCCTAACAACCCTAAACATAACCCTAACCGCAACAAGAAGCTGAACCCGAGTTAGACCCGAAAAAACACGTACGGTGCCACTTTCTGCCATCAAAAAGTGCTCTCAGCGGAAGCCTTTGGGTACACCTGAACTCCCTGGGGGAGCCTTTACGCAACCCCACACTCAACAGGACTCTGCGTCTTCACTCTTTCCTAACAACCCTAAACATAACCCTAACCGCAACAAGAAGCTGAACCCGAGTTAGACCCGAAAAAACACGTACGGTGCCACTTTCTGCCATCAAAAAGTGCTCTCAGCGGAAGCCTTTGGGTACACCTGAACTCCCTGGGGGAGCCTTTACGCAACCCCACACTCAACAGGACTCTGCGTCTTCACTCTTTCCTAACAACCCTAAACATAACCCTAACCGCAACAAGAAGCTGAACCCGAGTTAGACCCGAAAAAACACGTACGGTGCCACTTTCTGCCATCAAAAAGTGCTCTCAGCGGAAGCCTTTGGGTACACCTGAACTCCCTGGGGGAGCCTTTACGCAACCCCGCACTCAACAGGACTCTGCGTCTTCACTCTTTCCTAACAACCCTAAACATAACCCTAACCGCAACAAGAAGCTGAACCCGAGTTAGACCCGAAAAAACACGTACGGTGCCACTTTCTGCCATCAAAAAGTGCTCTCAGCGGAAGCCTTTGGGTACACCTGAACTCCCTGGGGGAGCCTTTACGCAACCCCACACTCAACAGGACTCTGCGTCTTCACTCTTTCCTAACAACCCTAAACATAACCCTAACCGCAACAAGAAGCTGAACCCGAGTTAGACCCGAAAAAACACGTACGGTGCCACTTTCTGCCATCAAAAAGTGCTCTCAGCGGAAGCCTTTGGGTACACCTGAACTCCCTGGGGGAGCCTTTACGCAACCCCACACTCAACAGGACTCTGTGTCTTCACTCTTTCCTAACAACCCTAAACATAACCCTAACCGCAACAAGAAGCTGAACCCGAGTTAGACCCGAAAAAACACGTACGGTGCCACTTTCTGCCATCAAAAAGTGCTCTCAGCGGAAGCCTTTGGGTACACCTGAACTCCCTGGGGGAGCCTTTACGCAACCCCACACTCAACAGGACTCTGCGTCTTCGCTCTTTCCTAACAACCCTAAACATAACCCTAACCGCAACAAGAAGCTGAACCCGAGTTAGACCCGAAAAAACACGTACGGTGCCACTTTCTCCCATCAAAAAGTGCTCTCAGCGGAAGCCTTTGGGTACACCTGAACTCCCTGGGGGAGCCTTTACGCAACCCCACACTCAACAGGACTCTGCGTCTTCACTCTTTCCTAACAACCCTAAACATAACCCTAACCGCAACAAGAAGCTGAACCCGAGTTAGACCCGAAAAAACACGTACGGTGCCACTTTCTGCCATCAAAAAGTGCTCTCAGCGGAAGCCTTTGGGTACACGTGAACTCCCTGGGGGAGCCTTTACGCAACCCCACACTCAACAGGACTCTGCGTCTTCCCTCTTTCCTAACAACCCTAAACATAACCCTAACCGCAACAAGAAGCTGAACCCGAGTTAGACCCGAAAAAACACGTACGGTGCCACTTTCTGCCATCAAAAAGTGCTCTCAGCGGAAGCCTTTGGGTACACCTGAACTCCCTGGGGGAGCCTTTACGCAACCCCACACTCAACAGGACTCTGCGTCTTCACTCTTTCCTAACAACCCTAAACATAACCCTAACCGCAACAAGAAGCTGAACCCGAGTTAGACCCGAAAAAACACGTACGGTGCCACTTTCTGCCATCAAAAAGTGCTCTCAGCGGAAGCCTTTGGGTACACCTGAACTCCCTGGGGGAGCCTTTACGCAACCCCACACTCAACAGGACTCTGCGTCTTCACTCTTTCCTAACAACCCTAAACATAACCCTAACCGCAACAAGAAGCTGAACCCGAGTTAGACCCGAAAAAACACGTACGGTGCCACTTTCTGCCATCCAAAAGTGCTCTCAGCGGAAGCCTTTGGGTACACCTGAACTCCCTGGGGGAGCCTTTACGCAACCCCACACTCAACAGGACTCTGCGTCTTCGCTCTTTCCTAACAACCCTAAACATAACCCTAACCGCAACAAGAAGCTGAACCCGAGTTAGACCCGAAAAAACACGTACGGTGCCACTTTCTGCCATCAAAAAGTGCTCTCAGCGGAAGCCTTTGGGTACACCTGAACTCCCTGGGGGAGCCTTTACGCAACCCCACACTCAACAGGACTCTGCGTCTTCACTCTTTCCTAACAACCCTAAACATAACCCTAACCGCAACAAGAAGCTGAACCCGAGTTAGACCCGAAAAAACACGTACGGTGCCACTTTCTGCCATCAAAAAGTGCTCTCAGCGGAAGCCTTTGGGTACACCTGAACTCCCTGGGGGAGCCTTTACGCAACCCCACACTCAACAGGACTCTGCGTCTTCACTCTTTCCTAACAACCCTAAACATAACCCTAACCGCAACAAGAAGCTGAACCCGAGTTAGACCCGAAAAAACACGTACGGTGCCACTTTCTGCCATCAAAAAGTGCTCTCAGCGGAAGCCTTTGGGTACACCTGAACTCCCTGGGGGAGCCTTTACGCAACCCCACACTCAACAGGACTCTGCGTCTTCACTCTTTCCTAACAACCCTAAACATAACCCTAACCGCAACAAGAAGCTCAACCCGAGTTAGACCCGAAAAAACACGTACGGTGCCACTTTCTGCCATCAAAAAGTGCTCTCAGCGGAAGCCTTTGGGTACACCTGAACTCCCTGGGGGAGCCTTTACGCAACCCCACACTCAACAGGACTCTGCGTCTTCACTCTTTCCTAACAACCCTAAACATAACCCTAACCGCAACAAGAAGCTGAACCCGAGTTAGACCCGAAAAAACACGTACGGTGCCACTTTCTGCCATCCAAAAGTGCTCTCAGCGGAAGCCTTTGGGTACACCTGAACTCCCTGGGGGAGCCTTTACGCAACCCCACACTCAACAGGACTCTGCGTCTTCGCTCTTTCCTAACAACCCTAAACATAACCC
>NW_027663503.1:0-7500 GCF_964034855.1 Anser brachyrhynchus | reverse complement strand
AAACACGTACGGTGCCACTTTCTGCCATCAAAAAGTGCTCTCAGCGGAAGCCTTTGGGTACACCTGAACTCCCTGGGGGAGCCTTTACGCAACCCCACACTCAACAGGACTCTGCGTCTTCACTCTTTCCTAACAACCCTAAACATAACCCTAACCGCAACAAGAAGCTGAACCCGAGTTAGACCCGAAAAAACACGTACGGTGCCACTTTCTGCCATCAAAAAGTGCTCTCAGCGGAAGCCTTTGGGTACACCTGAACTCCCTGGGGGAGCCTTTACGCAACCCCACACTCAACAGGACTCTGCGTCTTCACTCTTTCCTAACAACCCTAAACATAACCCTAACCGCAACAAGAAGCTGAACCCGAGTTAGACCCGAAAAAACACGTACGGTGCCACTTTCTGCCATCAAAAAGTGCTCTCAGCGGAAGCCTTTGGGTACACCTGAACTCCCTGGGGGAGCCTTTACGCAACCCCACACTCAACAGGACTCTGCGTCTTCACTCTTTCCTAACAACCCTAAACATAACCCTAACCGCAACAAGAAGCTGAACCCGAGTTAGACCCGAAAAAACACGTACGGTGCCACTTTCTGCCATCAAAAAGTGCTCTCAGCGGAAGCCTTTGGGTACACCTGAACTCCCTGGGGGAGCCTTTACGCAACCGCACACTCAACAGGACTCTGCGTCTTCACTCTTTCCTAACAACCCTAAACATAACCCTAACCGCAACAAGAAGCTGAACCCGAGTTAGACCCGAAAAAACACGTACGGTGCCACTTTCTGCCATCAAAAAGTGCTCTCAGCGGAAGCCTTTGGGTACACCTGAACTCCCTGGGGGAGCCTTTACGCAACCCCACACTCAACAGGACTCTGCGTCTTCACTCTTTCCTAACAACCCTAAACATAACCCTAACCGCAACAAGAAGCTGAACCCGAGTTAGACCCGAAAAAACACGTACGGTGCCACTTTCTGCCATCAAAAAGTGCTCTCAGCGGAAGCCTTTGGGTACACCTGAACTCCCTGGGGGAGCCTTTACGCAACCCCACACTCAACAGGACTCTGCGTCTTCACTCTTTCCTAACAACCCTAAACATAACCCTAACCGCAACAAGAAGCTGAACCCGAGTTAGACCCGAAAAAACACGTACGGTGCCACTTTCTGCCATCCAAAAGTGCTCTCAGCGGAAGCCTTTGGGTACACCTGAACTCCCTGGGGGAGCCTTTACGCAACCCCACACTCAACAGGACTCTGCGTCTTCGCTCTTTCCTAACAAACCTAAACATAACCCTAACCGCAACAAGAAGCTGAACCCGAGTTAGACCCGAAAAAACACGTACGGTGCCACTTTCTGCCATCAAAAAGTGCTCTCAGCGGAAGCCTTTGGGTACACCTGAACTCCCTGGGGGAGCCTTTACGCAACCCCACACTCAACAGGACTCTGCGTCTTCACTCTTTCCTAACAACCCTAAACATAACCCTAACCGCAACAAGAAGCTGAACCCGAGTTAGACCCGAAAAAACACGTACGGTGCCACTTTCTGCCATCAAAAAGTGCTCTCAGCGGAAGCCTTTGGGTACACCTGAACTCCCTGGGGGAGCCTTTACGCAACCCCACACTCAACAGGACTCTGCGTCTTCACTCTTTCCTAACAACCCTAAACATAACCCTAACCGCAACAAGAAGCTGAACCCGAGTTAGACCCGAAAAAACACGTACGGTGCCACTTTCTGCCATCAAAAAGTGCTCTCAGCGGAAGCCTTTGGGTACACCTGAACTCCCTGGCGGAGCCTTTACGCAACCCCACACTCAACAGGACTCTGCGTCTTCACTCTTTCCTAACAACCCTAAACATAACCCTAACCGCAACAAGAAGCTGAACCCGAGTTAGACCCGAAAAAACACGTACGATGCCACTTTCTGCCATCAAAAAGTGCTCTCAGCGGAAGCCTTTGGGTACACCTGAACTCCCTGGGGGAGCCTTTACGCAACCGCACACTCAACAGGACTCTGCGTCTTCACTCTTTCCTAACAACCCTAAACATAACCCTAACCGCAACAAGAAGCTGAACCCGAGTTAGACCCGAAAAAACACGTACGGTGCCACTTTCTGCCATCAAAAAGTGCTCTCAGCGGAAGCCTTTGGGTACACCTGAACTCCCTGGGGGAGCCTTTACGCAACCCCACACTCAACAGGACTCTGCGTCTTCACTCTTTCCTAACAACCCTAAACATAACCCTAACCGCAACAAGAAGCTGAACCCGAGTTAGACCCGAAAAAACACGTACGGTGCCACTTTCTGCCATCAAAAAGTGCTCTCAGCGGAAGCCTTTGGGTACACCTGAACTCCCTGGGGGAGCCTTTACGCAACCCCGCACTCAACAGGACTCTGCGTCTTCACTCTTTCCTAACAACCCTAAACATAACCCTAACCGCAACAAGAAGCTGAACCCGAGTTAGACCCGAAAAAACACGTACGGTGCCACTTTCTGCCATCAAAAAGTGCTCTCAGCGGAAGCCTTTGGGTACACCTGAACTCCCTGGGGGAGCCTTTACGCAACCCCACACTCAACAGGACTCTGCGTCTTCACTCTTTCCTAACAACCCTAAACATAACCCTAACCGCAACAAGAAGCTCAACCCGAGTTAGACCCGAAAAAACACGTACGGTGCCACTTTCTGCCATCCAAAAGTGCTCTCAGCGGAAGCCTTTGGGTACACCTGAACTCCCTGGGGGAGCCTTTACGCAACCGCACACTCAACAGGACTCTGCGTCTTCACTCTTTCCTAACAACCCTAAACATAACCCTAACCGCAACAAGAAGCTGAACCCGAGTTAGACCCGAAAAAACACGTACGGTGCCACTTTCTGCCATCAAAAAGTGCTCTCAGCGGAAGCCTTTGGGTACACCTGAACTCCCTGGGGGAGCCTTTACGCAACCGCACACTCAACAGGACTCTGCGTCTTCACTCTTTCCTAACAACCCTAAACATAACCCTAACCGCAACAAGAAGCTGAACCCGAGTTAGACCCGAAAAAACACGTACGGTGCCACTTTCTGCCATCAAAAAGTGCTCTCAGCGGAAGCCTTTGGGTACACCTGAACTCCCTGGGGGAGCCTTTACGCAACCCCACACTCAACAGGACTCTGCGTCTTCACTCTTTCCTAACAACCCTAAACATAACCCTAACCGCAACAAGAAGCTGAACCCGAGTTAGACCCGAAAAAACACGTACGGTGCCACTTTCTGCCATCAAAAAGTGCTCTCAGCGGAAGCCTTTGGGTACACCTGAACTCCCTGGGGGAGCCTTTACGCAACCCCGCACTCAACAGGACTCTGCGTCTTCACTCTTTCCTAACAACCCTAAACATAACCCTAACCGCAACAAGAAGCTGAACCCGAGTTAGACCCGAAAAAACACGTACGGTGCCACTTTCTGCCATCAAAAAGTGCTCTCAGCGGAAGCCTTTGGGTACACCTGAACTCCCTGGGGGAGCCTTTACGCAACCCCACACTCAACAGGACTCTGCGTCTTCACTCTTTCCTAACAACCCTAAACATAACCCTAACCGCAACAAGAAGCTGAACCCGAGTTAGACCCGAAAAAACACGTACGGTGCCACTTTCTGCCATCAAAAAGTGCTCTCAGCGGAAGCCTTTGGGTACACCTGAACTCCCTGGGGGAGCCTTTACGCAACCCCACACTCAACAGGACTCTGCGTCTTCACTCTTTCCTAACAACCCTAAACATAACCCTAACCGCAACAAGAAGCTGAACCCGAGTTAGACCCGAAAAAACACGTACGGTGCCACTTTCTGCCATCAAAAAGTGCTCTCAGCGGAAGCCTTTGGGTACACCTGAACTCCCTGGCGGAGCCTTTACGCAACCCCACACTCAACAGGACTCTGCGTCTTCACTCTTTCCTAACAACCCTAAACATAACCCTAACCGCAACAAGAAGCTGAACCCGAGTTAGACCCGAAAAAACACGTACGATGCCACTTTCTGCCATCAAAAAGTGCTCTCAGCGGAAGCCTTTGGGTACACCTGAACTCCCTGGGGGAGCCTTTACGCAACCGCACACTCAACAGGACTCTGCGTCTTCACTCTTTCCTAACAACCCTAAACATAACCCTAACCGCAACAAGAAGCTGAACCCGAGTTAGACCCGAAAAAACACGTACGGTGCCACTTTCTGCCATCAAAAAGTGCTCTCAGCGGAAGCCTTTGGGTACACCTGAACTCCCTGGGGGAGCCTTTACGCAACCCCACACTCAACAGGACTCTGCGTCTTCACTCTTTCCTAACAACCCTAAACATAACCCTAACCGCAACAAGAAGCTCAACCCGAGTTAGACCCGAAAAAACACGTACGGTGCCACTTTCTGCCATCAAAAAGTGCTCTCAGCGGAAGCCTTTGGGTACACCTGAACTCCCTGGGGGAGCCTTTACGCAACCCCGCACTCAACAGGACTCTGCGTCTTCACTCTTTCCTAACAACCCTAAACATAACCCTAACCGCAACAAGAAGCTGAACCCGAGTTAGACCCGAAAAAACACGTACGGTGCCACTTTCTGCCATCAAAAAGTGCTCTCAGCGGAAGCCTTTGGGTACACCTGAACTCCCTGGGGGAGCCTTTACGCAACCCCACACTCAACAGGACTCTGCGTCTTCACTCTTTCCTAACAACCCTAAACATAACCCTAACCGCAACAAGAAGCTCAACCCGAGTTAGACCCGAAAAAACACGTACGGTGCCACTTTCTGCCATCCAAAAGTGCTCTCAGCGGAAGCCTTTGGGTACACCTGAACTCCCTGGGGGAGCCTTTACGCAACCCCACACTCAACAGGACTCTGCGTCTTCACTCTTTCCTAACAACCCTAAACATAACCCTAACCGCAACAAGAAGCTGAACCCGAGTTAGACCCGAAAAAACACGTACGGTGCCACTTTCTGCCATCAAAAAGTGCTCTCAGCGGAAGCCTTTGGGTACACCTGAACTCCCTGGGGGAGCCTTTACGCAACCGCACACTCAACAGGACTCTGCGTCTTCACTCTTTCCTAACAACCCTAAACATAACCCTAACCGCAACAAGAAGCTCAACCCGAGTTAGACCCGAAAAAACACGTACGGTGCCACTTTCTGCCATCAAAAAGTGCTCTCAGCGGAAGCCTTTGGGTACACCTGAACTCCCTGGGGGAGCCTTTACGCAACCCCACACTCAACAGGACTCTGCGTCTTCACTCTTTCCTAACAACCCTAAACATAACCCTAACCGCAACAAGAAGCTGAACCCGAGTTAGACCCGAAAAAACACGTACGGTGCCACTTTCTGCCATCAAAAAGTGCTCTCAGCGGAAGCCTTTGGGTACACCTGAACTCCCTGGGGGAGCCTTTACGCAACCCCGCACTCAACAGGACTCTGCGTCTTCACTCTTTCCTAACAACCCTAAACATAACCCTAACCGCAACAAGAAGCTGAACCCGAGTTAGACCCGAAAAAACACGTACGGTGCCACTTTCTGCCATCCAAAAGTGCTCTCAGCGGAAGCCTTTGGGTACACCTGAACTCCCTGGGGGAGCCTTTACGCAACCCCACACTCAACAGGACTCTGCGTCTTCACTCTTTCCTAACAACCCTAAACATAACCCTAACCGCAACAAGAAGCTCAACCCGAGTTAGACCCGAAAAAACACGTACGGTGCCACTTTCTGCCATCAAAAAGTGCTCTCAGCGGAAGCCTTTGGGTACACCTGAACTCCCTGGGGGAGCCTTTACGCAACCCCACACTCAACAGGACTCTGCGTCTTCGCTCTTTCCTAACAACCCTAAACATAACCCTAACCGCAACAAGAAGCTGAACCCGAGTTAGACCCGAAAAAACACGTACGGTGCCACTTTCTGCCATCAAAAAGTGCTCTCAGCGGAAGCCTTTGGGTACACCTGAACTCCCTGGGGGAGCCTTTACGCAACCCCACACTCAACAGGACTCTGCGTCTTCACTCTTTCCTAACAACCCTAAACATAACCCTAACCGCAACAAGAAGCTCAACCCGAGTTAGACCCGAAAAAACACGTACGGTGCCACTTTCTGCCATCCAAAAGTGCTCTCAGCGGAAGCCTTTGGGTACACCTGAACTCCCTGGGGGAGCCTTTACGCAACCCCACACTCAACAGGACTCTGCGTCTTCACTCTTTCCTAACAACCCTAAACATAACCCTAACCGCAACAAGAAGCTGAACCCGAGTTAGACCCGAAAAAACACGTACGGTGCCACTTTCTGCCATCAAAAAGTGCTCTCAGCGGAAGCCTTTGGGTACACGTGAACTCCCTGGGGGAGCCCTTAAGCAACCCCACACTCAACAGGACTCTGCGTCTTCACTCTTTCCTAACAACCCTAAACATAACCCTAACCGCAACAAGAAGCTCAACCCGAGTTAGACCCGAAAAAACACGTACGGTGCCACTTTCTGCCATCAAAAAGTGCTCTCAGCGGAAGCCTTTGGGTACACCTGAACTCCCTGGGGGAGCCTTTACGCAACCCCACACTCAACAGGACTCTGCGTCTTCACTCTTTCCTAACAACCCTAAACATAACCCTAACCGCAACAAGAAGCTGAACCCGAGTTAGACCCGAAAAAACACGTACGGTGCCACTTTCTGCCATCAAAAAGTGCTCTCAGCGGAAGCCTTTGGGTACACCTGAACTCCCTGGGGGAGCCTTTACACAACCCCACACTCAACAGGACTCTGCGTCTTCACTCTTTCCTAACAACCCTAAACATAACCCTAACCGCAACAAGAAGCTGAACCCGAGTTAGACCCGAAAAAACACGTACGGTGCCACTTTCTGCCATCAAAAAGTGCTCTCAGCGGAAGCCTTTGGGTACACCTGAACTCCCTGGGGGAGCCTTTACGCAACCCCACACTCAACAGGACTCTGCGTCTTCACTCTTTCCTAACAACCCTAAACATAACCCTAACCGCAACAAGAAGCTGAACCCGAGTTAGACCCGAAAAAACACGTACGGTGCCACTTTCTGCCATCAAAAAGTGCTCTCAGCGGAAGCCTTTGGGTACACCTGAACTCCCTGGGGGAGCCTTTACGCAACCCCACACTCAACAGGACTCTGCGTCTTCGCTCTTTCCTAACAACCCTAAACATAACCCTAACCGCAACAAGAAGCTGAACCCGAGTTAGACCCGAAAAAACACGTACGGTGCCACTTTCTGCCATCCAAAAGTGCTCTCAGCGGAAGCCTTTGGGTACACCTGAACTCCCTGGGGGAGCCTTTACGCAACCCCACACTCAACAGGACTCTGCGTCTTCGCTCTTTCCTAACAAACCTAAACATAACCCTAACCGCAACAAGAAGCTGAACCCGAGTTAGACCCGAAAAAACACGTACGGTGCCACTTTCTGCCATCAAAAAGTGCTCTCAGCGGAAGCCTTTGGGTACACCTGAACTCCCTGGGGGAGCCTTTACGC
>NW_027663504.1:24731-69764 GCF_964034855.1 Anser brachyrhynchus | reverse complement strand
GCACCGGGGTCCGGGACCCCCCCCGGAACCCCCCAAAACCGGGCCCAGGACCCCCCCCCCCCATCCCCCCCACGTTACCCCCCCGTCCCCCCCCAACTCCCCCGGGCCCCTCCCGCACCTCTCCCGCCGCCTCCTCAGCACCTCAAGGACGTCTCCGCCCTCCCCCGCCGCCGCCGCCCGCTCCAAGGCCTTGCGGAGGTCCCAGGCCTGGGGGGGGGACGGCGGCGGCGGGGGTGGGGGGGCCGGGGGGGCGGCACCGGGGGGGGGCCCGTGGGGGCCGGCGGCGGCGGCGGCGCGGGGCCAGGGTCGCACCGGAAGCGGGGTCGGAAAAGAATGGATGGGGCACACTTCCGGTCGTAGCCCCGCCTCTTCCGTTTCATGAGTTCGGGGTGGGTGGGCGGGGCTCGGAGAGGAGGGCGGGTTGCTATTGGTTGGATTGGAGGATGGGGGTTGCTATTGGCTGGCGGGCGGCGTTGCCGCGCGGGGATTGGTGGAGGGGGGCGGCGGGGGGCGGGAGCAGCCGCGCGCGGAGGAGCGCGGGGCGAGGCGGCGGCGGTGAGGGGCCGGGGGGGGGTTTTGGGGAGAATTTGGGGGGATTTGGGGCTCCTGAGGGGATTTGGGGGGATTCTGAGTGGCATTTGGGGGTCCTGGGGGGGGGGTTGGGGGATCCTGAGGGGATTTTGGGGGGTTTGGGGGGATCCTGAGGGGTCCCGAGAGGTATTTGGGGGTCCTGAGGGGTTCTGGGGGGGATTAGGGGGACCTGGGGGGGTCCTGAGAGGAATTTGGGGGGCTGGGGGGGTCCTGAGGGGTCCTGGGGGTGCTCATGGGGGTCCTGAAGGACCCGGAGGGGTCCTAGGAGGGGTTTTGGGGGGGCCTGGGGGACCCCCGATTGCATTAGGGGGTCCTGGGGAGGGGATTTGGGGGTCTTGGAGGGGTCTTGGGGACCCCCAGTGGCATTTGGGGGTCTTGGGGGGGGGGCTGAGGGGGTTGAGGGGTCCTGGGGGGGTCTGAGAGGGTCCTGGGGGGGATTTGGGGGATCCTGAGGAGTCCTGGGGGACCCCCAGTGGCAGTTGGGGGCCCGGGGGGGTCCTGAGGGGGTCCTGAAGGGCCCTGGGGGGAATTTGGGGGGCCTGGGGGGGTTCTGAAGGGTCCTGGGGGGGTCATGAGGAGAATTTTGGGGGTCCTGGGGGGGTCTTGGGGGCCCCCAGTTGCTTTTGGGGCTCCTGGGGGGGTCCCCAGCAAATCTGGGGCTCCTTGGGGGGGGGTCCCAGCCCCTCCCCGCCACTGGGGGTCCCCTCGTGGGCGTCCCCAGGACCTTTTTTGGGGGGGGGGGGCGAACAAAAGGGGGGCTCCGGATGGGGGGGGTTCGGGGGGGGTCGTTTAACCCCTTCCTGACCGGGGCCCTGCTGTGTCCCCCCCCCCAGAGGCAGCATGGCGGTGCAGGAGGCGCGCCCCAACCACACCATCTACATCAACAACCTCAACGAGAAGATCAAGAAGGACGGTGAGGGGTCCCCCGTCCCCCAAATAATCCCCTAATTCCCCGAATAATCCCCTAATTCCCCGAATAATCCCCTAATTCCCCCAAATAATCCCCCAATCCCCTAAATAATCCCCTCAATCCCCACAAGGGACAGGGGCACCCCAAAAATCCCCCAAGAAAGCCCCCAAGGGATGTGGCCTCCTAAATCCCTTAAATAATCCTCCAAACCCACTAAATAATCCCCCTAATTCCCCTAAATAATTCCTCATTTTACCTAAATAATCCCGTAAATCCCCTTAATAATCTCCTAAATCCCCCTGAGGGAAAGGGACACCCCAAAAGTCCCCCAGGAAAGCCCTCAAGGGACGCGGGCTCCAAAATCTCCCAAGTAATCCCCCAAATCCCCTAAATAATCCCCAAATCCTCTAAATAATTCCCTAAATCCCCTAAATAATCCCACAAATCCCCACGAGGACAGGGACACACCACAAGTCCCCCAGGGAAGTCCCCTAGGGACGCGGACTCCTAAATCCCCTAAATAATCCCATAAATTCCCTAAATAATCCATTAATTTTCCCTAACTAATCCCCTAATTCCCCTAAATAATCCACTGAATCCCATAAATAATCCCCTAAATCTCCTCAAGTCCCCAAGAAAAGCCCCCAAGGGACGCGGGGCTCCCTGCGAGGGACCCAAAAGGAGCGCGGGGTGACCCAGAGGGATTCTCTTTCCCTCCTAATCCCCTAAATAATCCCCTAATCCCCGCAATAAACCCGTAATCCCGCCCGCAGAGCTGAAGAAGTCGCTGTACGCCATCTTCTCGCAGTTCGGGCAGATCCTGGACATCCCTGAGAGGGATCCAAAAGGAGCGCGGAGGGGGAATTTGGGGGCTTCTTTCTCCTCTAATCCCCAAAATAGTCCCCTAATCCCCCCAGATAATCCCCTAATCCCCGCAATAATCCCGTAATCCCACCCGCAGAGATGAAGAAATTGCTGTACGCCATGTTCTCACAGTTCAGTTAGATCCTCGACATCCCTGAGAGGGACCCGAAAGGAGCGCAGTGGGGAATCTTGGGGGTTCTCTCTCCCCCTAATCCCCCCAAATAATCCCTAATCTCCCCAGATAATCCGGTAATCCCCTAAATAATCCCCTAAATCCCCACAAGTCCCCAAGAAAGCCGCCAAGGGATGTTGCCTTCCAGCGAGGGACCCGAAAGGAGCGCGGTGGGGAGTCTTGGGGGTTCTCTCTCCCCCTAATCCCCCCCAATAATCCCCTAATCCCCCCAGATAATCCCCTAATCCCCGCAATAACCCGTAATCCCGCCCGCAGAGCTGAAGAAGTCGCTGTACGCCATCTTCTCGCAGTTCGGGCAGATCCTGGACATCCCTGAGAGGGATCCAAAAGGAGCGCGGAAGGGGAATTTGGGGGCTTCTTTCTCCTCTAATCCCCAAAATAGTCCCCTAATCCCCCCAGATAATCCCCTAATCCCCGCAATAACCCCGTAATCCCACCCGCAGAGCTGAAGAAGTCGCTGTACGCCATCTTCTCGCAGTTCGGGCAGATCCTGGACATCCTGGTGTCGCGCAGCCTGCGCATGCGGGGCCAGGCCTTCGTCATCTTCAAGGAGCTGGGCAGCGCCACCAACGCGCTGCGCTCCATGCAGGGCTTCCCCTTCTACGACAAGCCCATGGTGAGCCCCCCCGCTGGGAAATTACCCCCCCCCGGAATGGGATTTCCCCCCCCATAATGGGATTTCAGCCCATAATGAGATTTTTCCCCCCCATAATCTCATTTTTCCCCTCCATAATCTCATTTTTCCCCCCCATAATCTCATTTTTGCTCCTCCATAATCTCATTTTTGTCCCCCCACAATCTCATTTTTGCCCCCCCAATATCATTTCCTCCACACACAGTGGGATTTTCCCCCCATAATCTCATTTTCCCCCCCATAATCTCATTTTTCCCCCCCATAATCTCATTTTTCCCCCCCCACAATTTCATTTTTGCCCCCCCATTATATTATTCCCCCCCCAAATCATTTTGTCCACACACAGTGGGATTTCTCTTCCATAATCTCATTTTTCCTTTCCATAATCTCATTTTTTGCCCCCCCATTATATTATTCCCCCCCCAATATCATTTCTCCCCCCCCCCCCAGTGGGATTTCCCCCCATAATCTCATTTTTCCCCCCCATAATCTCATTTTTCCCCCCCATAATCTCTTTTCTCCCTCACATAATCTCATTTTTGCCCCCCCCATAATATTATTTCCCCCCCCCCCCAATATTATTTCTCTCCCCTGTAATGGCATTTTTCCCCCCCCCCATAATCTGATTTCCCCCCCCATAATGATAATTCCCCCCCCCCCCAATGGGATTACCCACCCCATAATGGGATTTCCCCCCCCATAATCTCATTTTTCCCCCCCCCAATCTTTCCCCCTCCCCATAAACTGACTTTCCCCCTTTAACGTGCCGATTCCCCCCCCAAATATTTTGTGACCCCCCCCAAATATTTTCTGACCCCCCCGCAGAGCACCCCAAGCCTGCATTTTCCCATCTTTTCCCCCTTAAATTGACTTTTTTCCCCTATAAAGCAGCGGTTCCCCCCCAAAAATATTTTTTGACCCCCCCAAATATATTTCGTGACCCCCCCACGCTATTTTATGACCCCCCCAAATATTTTTCTGCCCCCCCCCAGCATTTTTCAATCCCTCCCCCTAACATTTTGCCATCTTTTCCCCCGTAAACTGACTTTTCCCCCCTTTAACGTGCCGATCCCCCCCCAAACATTTCCCGACCCCCCCCAAATATTTCCTGACCCCCCCCCAAATATTTTTCGTGACCCCCCCCAATATTTTGCAACCCCCCCAAATATTTTTCAGCCCCCCCACCTCAACATTTTGCCATCTTTTCCCCCATAAACTGACTTTTCCCCCCCTTTAACGTGCCGATCCCCCCCCAAAAAACATTTCCCCCACCCCCCCCAACTGTTCCCCGACCCCCCCCAAAATATTTTTTTGCCCCCCCCAATATATTTCCGCCCCCCCCCCAGCGCATCCAGTACGCCAAGACCGACTCGGACATCATCGCCAAGATGAAGGGCACCTTCGTCGAGCGCGGACCGCAAGCGCGAGAAGCGGAAGCCCAAGGGCCAGGACCCCCCCGCCGCCAAGAAAACCGCCCCGGGGGGGGCCGCCACACCGGTGGGGGCCGCGGCGACGGTGGGGGGGGGTCTTTTTTAAACGGGGGGGGGGGGGGGGGGCGGGGGGGGGGGGGCGCTGAGCCCGTCTCTCTCCCGCAGGGGATGCCGCCGCTGAGCCAGGCGCCCCGCGCGATGCCCCCCTACATGCCTCCGCCGGGCATGATCCCCCCCCCCCGGGGCCTTGCCCCCCCAGCAGGTGATGCCGGGGCAGATGCCCCCCCCGCAGACGGTGAGTTTAGAAAGTGGGGGGGGGGTTGCGCAAAATTTAGCTCCCCCCCCCCCCCCCAAAAAAAAAAAAATTAACAAAAACCCCCCCAATTTGGGGGGCCGGGGGGGGCAGCGTCCCGGTCGCCGACGGTGGGGCGAGCGCTTTTTCTTTTTTTTTTGGGGGGGGGGGGGGGGCGTTTCTCACACCCGGTTCAATTTAGGATCGTGGAGATGGGGGGGGGGGGGGGCCGTAACGGTGACCCCCCCCCCCGTTGTTTTTCCCCCCCCCCCCAGCAGCTCTCCGAGAACCCCCCCAACCACATCCTCTTCCTCACCAACCTCCCCGAGGAGACCAACGAGCTGATGCTCTCCATGCTCTTCAACCAGTAAGTGCGGCGCCGGGATTATCCGGGATTATTTTCTTTAAGGGGGGGGCACGGCAGCCCCCTGACCCCCCCCCCTTGTTTTTTTGCCCCCCCCCCATGAAGGTTCCCGGGCTTCAAAGAGGTTCGCCTGGTGCCCGGCCGCCACGACATCGCCTTCGTCGAGTTCGACACCGAGGTGCAGGCGGGGGCCGCCCGCGACGCCCTGCAGGGCTTCAAGATCACCCAGAACAACGCCATGAAGATCTCGTTCGCCAAGAAATGAACCCAAAAATCGCCCCCCCCCCGGACCCCCCCCCCGCCAATTCCCCTGACCCCCTGCCCCCCCCCGGCGTCCCCCACAATTTGGGTTTCTTGCCCCCCTCTCCCCCCCCCCCCCCAGGAGGTAAGTTTGTCCCCAAACACCCCCGGTTTCTCCCCAAATTTCCTCCGTCGACGTCTTTTTTTTTTCCCCCGGGGGGGCCGCCCGCGGCGCTGTGCCCCCCCCCAGCTGACTGTGACCCTTTTTTTTTTGTGGGGGGGGGGGATGGGGGGGGACACACGGACACGGGGGTGTCCCCAAGCCGAGCGTTGTACCCAGGGTCTGAGCCGCAGACATTGCACCTGGCGCTTGCTGGAATAAACCCCCCTGGTTTTTCACGGGGGGGGGGGCCCTGTGCCGTCTTTGCACCGCCGTTTTGGGGGGGGGGACAGGGGGCTTTTTTTTGAGGGGGGGGCTTTTTTGGAAAGGGGAGGGATTTTTTTTGGGGGGGGGGCTTTTTAGGGGGAGAGGGGGGCTTTTTTTGGGAAGGGGAGGGATTTTTTTGGGCGGGGGGGGCTTTTTTTGAGAGACAGGTGGGGCATTTTTTGGGGAGGGGGGGCTTTTTGGGGGGAGGGGGGGCTTTTTTTTGGGAAAGGGGGGCTTTTGGGGGGCTTTTTTTTTGGGGGGGGGGACACAGACTGCACCCCAGCACACGGGGGGGGCTCTGTGGGGTCCGGGGGGGGGTAGGGGGGGCCTGTCCCCCTCTGTGACACCCCCCCCCACACCGAATTTTTTTTGGGGGGGTAGGGGGGGGTCAGGATAAAGGATTTGGGGCCTTAAAGACTTAACGGTGCCCCCCCCAGCCCCCAATTCAACCCCCCGGGGGTGGGTCTGTGGGGCTGGGGGGGGGGGAAATTGGGGGGCTGGGGGGGGATTTATGGGGCCGGGGGGGGGCGCTGTGGGGCCTGGTTGTGGGGTCCCAGGGCTCAGGGCTTGGCGCTGGCTCCTCCCACCGCGATGGCCACGGCCATGACCACGCCCACACACATCTAGCCACGCCCTTCTCTTGGCACAGCCCCTTCGCGCAGGCGCACAAGGCCCGGACGCCGCTCTCCTGGGCGCCGCCATATTGTGTTTCCTCTCCCCTTCTATACGGACCGGAAGCGGCTCCGCTGGGCGCCGCCATATTGCCCCCCTTCGTTTCCGTACGGACCGGAAGCGGCTCTCCTGGGCGCCGCCATATTGTGCCCGCTCCCCTCCGTACGGACCGCAAGTGGCTCCGCTGGGCGCCGCCATATTGCACCCCCATCTCTTCCGTACGGACCGGAGACGGCTCCGCTGGGCGCCGCCATATTGTGCCCGCTCCCCTTCCGTACGGACCGGAGGCGGCGGCGGCGGCGGGGCCCGGCCCGGCTCCAGCCATGTCCGAGACCTACGGTGGGCGGGGGGGGTCCTGAGGGGGGGGGGTTGGGTTGGGGGGTCCTGAGGGGATTTTGGGGTCCTGAGGGTTTTTTTGGGGGGTCCTGGGTGGCCTCTGAGGCCCTGTGGAGGGGGGTTGGTGGGGTTCTGTGGGGGGTCGTGGGGATTTGGGGGGGTCCTGAGGGGGGTTTTGGGGTCCTGAGGGTTTTTTTGGGGGTCCTGGGGGGCTTCCGAGGCCCTGTGGAGGGGGTTTGGGGGCGTTCCAGGCCGGAGGGGGGGTCCGGGGGGGTCATGAGGGGGATTTGGGGGGATCCTGAGAGGGTTTTGGGGTCCTGAAGGGGATTTTGGGGTCCTGGGGGGGGCCTCTGAGGCCCTGTGGGGGGGTTTGGGGGGGTTCCGGGCTGGGGGGGGTCTGTGGGGGTCCTGAGGGGAGGTTTTGGGGTCCTGGGTGGGTTCTGGGTGGGGGTGGGGGCTCTCTGGGGAGGTCGTGGGGATTTGGGGGGGGTCTGTGGGGTTCTCGGGGGATGGGGGCTCTGGGGGGGGCTTATGGGGTCTGTGGGGGACTGTGGGGGGGCATTTGGGGTTCTGTGGGGGATGCAGAGCCTGCAGGGAGGTTTTGGGGTTCTTTGTGGGGTTAGGGGGGTGTATCGGGGTTTTGTGAGGGCGGTGGGGGCTCTGTGGGGGGCTTACGGGGGTCTGTGTGGGATTGGGGGGCGTATTTATGGGGGTCTTTGCGGGTTTGGGGGGTATTTGGGGTTCTGGATGGGATGGAGGCCTCCTTAGGGAGGTTCTGGGGTTCTTTGTGGGGGATTAGGGGGGTATTTGGGGTTCTGGGGGGGGTGGGGGCTCTGTAGGGAGCCCAGGGGGTGTGTGGGGCCCTCTATGGGGTAGGGGCCTTGTGTGGGTTATTTAGGGCCGGGGAAAACCCCGGCGAGCTCGGAGCCTTCCCCTCCTCGTCAAGGCAGCTCGTTAAGCCCGCCCCGCTAACGAGCGGTGCTCATTAAGCCGAGCGTCGCCCCCCCTTCTCCCCGCAGATTTCCTCTTCAAGTTCCTGGTGATCGGCAGCGCGGGCACGGGGAAGTCCTGCCTGCTCCACCAGTTCATCGAGAACAAATGTAAGCACCTCCCGCCTCGCTTTTGGGGGGAAAAACCCCAAAAAAGGGCATTTTGGGGGCCTGAAACCTCCCTCGCTTCGATGCCTGAAGGCTTCGCCGGCGGGTTCGGGAAGGTTTTTTGGGGGCTGCCTCAGTTTTCCTGCGGGGTTCCAAATCCCTGTTTGTCCCCTGCTGATTTCCTAAACTTTTGGGGGGGATAAATGGCCAAAAAACTGAGGGTTTTGCCCCGTTTTGCCACCGGGCGGTGTCTCACGGCCGCTGCCCCGCAGTCAAGCAGGACTCGAACCACACGATCGGGGTGGAATTCGGCTCCAAGGTGGTCAACGTGGGCGGCAAGACGGTGAAGCTGCAGATCTGGGACACGGCCGGGCAGGAGAGGTTCAGGTACGGGGGGCACCGGGGGTTTATGGGGTCCCCCGGGTCTTGGGACCCTTTATTATACCCCAAAAGGGTGAAATACTCCTGGGAGGGCTCAGTTCAAAGCATCCCTTACATGAAATTTGGGATTATCGGGCTCATTTTTGCCAAAAATGAGTGAAATACCCCTGGGAGGGCTCCGTTCAAAACATCCCTTACCCCAAATTTGGGATTATCGGGTTTATTTTCACCAAAAATGGGTGGCACACTCCTGGGGGAGCTCTTTTCGAAGCGCCCCTTACCCAAAATTTGGGAAGACCCCAACCCGTTGGCCATCTCAACGACTAAGGATCCGTGTCAACTGATAGAAGAATCCTAAAAATGCTGGTTTTGGACCCATTTTCTGTGCTGCTAAGGAGCTCCCCCCATTTTTTTGCCCGGGGGGGCTCTGCATCCCGCTCAAGGCCCCCCCAAAAAGATCCTTTGGGCCCCTCCACACCCTCATTTTCCTTCCTCCCCCCCCCCAGGTCGGTGACGAGGAGCTATTACCGCGGCGCGGCGGGCGCGCTGCTCGTCTACGACATCACCAGGTAAATTCCAGCCCCCGGGGGGCCCCAAAACCCCCCCAGCACCACAAAAACCCCCTTTTAACCCCCCCCAGTTCTCCTTTTAACCCCCCCATTTTACCCCCAACCCAGCCGGGAGACCTACAACGCGTTGACCAACTGGTTGACGGACGCGCGCACCCTCGCCAGCCCCAACATCGTCATCATCCTCTGCGGGAACAAGAAGGACCTGGACGCCGACCGGGAGGTGACATTTCTCGAGGCCTCCCGCTTCGCCCAGGAGAACGGTGAGGGTCCCCGGACCCCAAATCCCCTTGGGGGGATTCGTTAGCGATGAGTTAACGAGTTTGTTTTTTTTTTTTTTGACCCCCCTCCCCAAAGAGCTCATGTTTTTGGAGACCAGCGCCTTGACGGGGGAGAACGTGGAGGAAGCGTTCCTGAAATGCGCCAGGACCATCCTGAATAAAATAGAGTCGGGTAAGGACGGGGGATTTGGCAATTTTGGGGCTCTTTTGGGTTTTTTGGAGGGGTTTTGGTGGGGTCTTGGAGGAATTTTGGGGGGCTCCGGCGCCTTGCCGGGGGAGAACGTGGAGGAAGCCTTCCTAAAATGCGCCAGGACCATCCTGAATAAAATAGAGTCGGGTAAGGAGGGGGATTTAGCAATTTTGGGGCTTTTTGGGGGTTTGGGGGGGTTTTGTGGGGGGTCTCAGGGGGATTTTGGGGAGGTTTTGGGGGAGTCTAGCGCCTTGCCAGGGGAGAACGTGGAGGAAGCGTTCCTAAAACGCGCCAGGACCATCCTGAATAAAATCGAGTCGGGTGAGGAGGGGGAGTTGGCACTTTTGGGTCTTGGGGGGGTCCTGGGAGTCTTGGGGGTGCCGGGGGGGGTCTCGGGGGGGGGTCCCAACCCCTCCCTCATGTGTTTTGTTTGTTTTTTTGGCCTCGCAGGCGAGCTCGACCCGGAGCGGATGGGCTCGGGGATCCAGTACGGCGACGCCTCGCTGCGCCAGCTGCGGCAGCCCCGGGGGGCGCAGGCGCCCAGCAGGCAGCAGTGCAGCTGCTAGGAGCCTTGGACGCAAGGTGAGACCCCCGGGGGGGTCCCAAAATGTTCCCCCCCTCCCCAGCACCCCCAATTTCGTGACCCCCCCCCTCCCCCACGACGAGGAGCCCGTGCCCTGCGCCTCCAGCGCCGGCTCCTTCCCGAATCTCACCCCTCCGGGGGGGTCACAAACGTTGTTTTTTTCTTCTCTCGCCCCCCCAGGACCACGTGCCTCGCTCGCCGAGCCCCCCGCGACCCCCGGAGGCCCCCCCCCCGGCCCCGTTCCTCCATCCCGCGGCCCCCCCGGGACGCTCGACGGCCCCCTCTGATTGTACCCGACCGCGGCGCCTTCCGTCCCCGTCACGCCGGGGGGGCCGTGTCCCCGTGTGTGTCCCCCCTCCCCCGAGCGGCTCAGGGGGGGCTCAGCTCATCTGTGACCCCCCCCAGGCGCTGCCGCTGGGTGACGGCAGCGTTTTTGGGGTGGGGGGGGGTGCCTGAATGAAGGGGGGGCGGGAATCGGGAATGCGCCCCCCCCCTTCCCCCCCAGCCCCTCGATTTTGTGTTTTTTTTCCCCCAAAAAAGGCATTTTTTGAGGGGGGGGGACACGATGTCATGAAGCACTCCGCTCCCCCCCCCCCCTCCAAGGGACTTTTATTTGCCTTTTGCTGGAAGCTGCTACCCTGTGCCCCCCCCCGGCGCCCCCCCCCGCCTCGTCCCCCTGTCCCCAACCCCTTGGGGACCCGGGGGGGGCCCCCCCAGGACCCCCTGTCCCCGATTCCTGGGGCTGGGGGTGGCTTTTTTTTGGGGGGGGGGGGGGAATAAATGGGGGGGGCTTCTTTCTTTCCTGCTTCTCTTCGCGTTATTTATTGCACTTGCACGGTGTGGGGGGGGGCACCCGGCTCCGCGGGGGGGGGGGGGCCGAGGGGGGGGCCCCGGGCGGTGTCGGATGCATTCTCTTGGAGAAAAAACAGAAAAAAAAAAAGGAAAAAAAAAAAAGAGAAAAAAGCAACTTTTCGTCCACCTGCAGGCTGTGGAAATGTGACTCGGGTCCATAAATGTTCATGTTTTCCAGCGCCCGGCTCCTGATGCGTGTTTTGGGGGGGGGGGGGGGCACCTCCAGACCGCCTCAAATCCCCCCTAAATCCCCCCCAAATTCCCCCCTGATCCCTTCAGATCCTCCCCAACTCCCCCTGGCGCCTTTGGGGTGCAGAAGACCCCTTAAAAGCCCCCCAAACCCCTTCAAATCCCCCCCAAAACCCCCCCGGCATCTTTGGGGTGCAGCAGACCGCCTTCAAAGCCCCCCCAAACCCCCTCAAATCCCCCCAGACCCCTTTAAATCCTCCCCCAGTCTCCCCAAATCCCTTTCAAATCCCCCCCAGATCCCCCCAGGCCCCTTCAAATCCCCCCCAGATCCCCCCCAACTCTCCACCAAACCCCTTCAAATCCCCCTAAATTCCCCCCAGATCCCCTCAAATCCCCCCCCAAGCCCCTTCATATCCCCCCCAAGTCCCCCCCAGCCCCCTTCAAATCCCCCCAGCCCCCTTCAGATCCCCCCCAACTCTCCCCCAGATCCCCTCAAATCCCCCCAAGTCCTATCAAATCCCCCCCCAACCCCCCCCAAGACCCCTTCAAATGCCCCCAAACCCCCTCAAATCACCCACAAATCCCCCCAAGTCCCATCAAATCCCCCCGAAGTCCCCCCCAGGCCCCTTCAAATCCACCCCCAAATCTCCCCCTGGCACTTTTGGGGTGCAGCCCCCCCCCCCCCCCAACCCCTCCACCCCTCGCCCTCCTGTGCCGTTCCTGCCCGCACAAACCCTGTCCTGCTGTCTGGGGGGGGGGGGCTCCGTCTTCCCACCCCCCCGCCCTTTGTGGGGTCTCCTCGGTTTGGGGGCTGTGGGGGACCCAGATTTCCCCCCCCCCAATTAATTAATTAATCGTTAACCACTGCGCGAGCACCCCGAGGGGAACAACCCCAGGGCCGTGCGCGCGTCCTCGCCCCCAGCCGGGGGCTGCTCAGCACCCACTGGGGGGGGGGGTGTCTGTGAAGAAATGGGGGGGGGGTCCCTGGGTCCTTGCCCCCCAATTTTGGGGTGGGGGGGGCAACCGTGGCGGCCGGCTGGGTGCTGAGCATCGCCGCCGTGCTCTTCCTTATCTTCCCCCCCCGTGGGGGCAACTTGCCCCCCGGGCCGACCCCGCTGCCCGTGGCGGGCAACGCGCCGCAGACGGGGGGCACCAACCTCTAAAAGGTGAGACGGGGGTCCCCGGGGGGGGGTCCCAAGGCTGGGACCCCCCCCCTCTGAGCCTCTTCTTGCTTTCCACACCCCCCCCCCGGCAGCTGAGCGAGACGCGCGGCCCCGTCTTCACCGTCCGCATGGGCTCGCGGCCGCGCGTCGTCCTGGTCGAGCGCGCCGAGGGCTTCGACTTCCCGGCCGTGCAGCGGTGGAGCCCCGGTAACGGTGAGCGGGGGGGGTTTGGGGGAGGGTTTGGAAGCCGAAAATCGGGGTGGAAGGGCGTGATGGACGAGCTGGGGGCCGTCGGGGGCGCGGCGCCCGCGTCTGCGTGCGCGTCGAGGCGGCGGTGTTGCGGCCGGAACAAAAGGATTGCGAATCCTAAATCCTAGAATCCTAAATCCTAAATCATGGAGTAATAAATCATAGATTTATAAATCGTAAATCACAGGATCCTGAATCGCAGGTTCATAAATCATAGAGTTCTAAATCATAGAATCCTAAATCATAGAATCAGGATCACAGGATCCTAAATCACAGAATCCTAAATCAGAGAATCATGGAATCAGGGAATTCTAAGTCATAGAACCCTTAATCACAGGATTATAAATTGTAGGATCCTAAATCGTAGAATCCTAAATCCTAAAACGTAGGATCCTAAATCATAGAATCCTAAATCCTGAAACATAGAATCCTAAATCCTAAATCGTAGGATCCTAAATCGTAGAATCCTAAATCCTAAAACATAGAATCCTAAATCCTAAATCGTAGGATCCTAAATCGTAGAATCCTAAATCCTAAAACATAGAATCCTAAATCCTAAATCTTAGGATCCCAAATCCTAAATTGCAGGATCCTGAATCATAGAATCACAAATCACAGGATCCTAAATCCCTAATCATAGAACCCTAAATCATAGAATTGTAAATCCTAAGTCGTAGGATCCTAAAACGTAAGATCATAAACCATAAGATCCTAAATCACAGGATCCTAGGTCATGGGATCATAAACCGTAGAATCCTAAATCACAGAATCCTAAATCATGGAATCGCAACCAAAACTGTCAGGTTTTGGCTTTTTTCCTGGCTGTTCCCCCGCCGTTTCGCCATCGCCACCCTGAAGACCTTGGGCGCGGGCAAGCTCAGCGCCTCCTGCACCACCTCCGCCAGACCCGCGGTACGTCCCCTGTGCCCCCCGGGACCCCTGAACCCCACCCCACCCCATGTCACGTCCCCCCCCCGCCCCGGTGTCCCCTCCGGGCCAACCCTTCGACCCCGCTTTCCCGCTGAGCCGCGCCGGCTCCGTCATCGTCTGCTCGCTGGTGTTCGGCGAGCGCTTCCTCGCCCTCATCGACGCCAACTGGAAGCTCATGAGCTCCACCTGGGGGCAGGTGGGGGTGCGGGGAGCCCCCCTTTGCCCCCCCCCCATTGTCCCCCCCCGACTCCCCTCACCCTCTGCTCGCCCCCAGCTCCTCTTCGTCTTCCCCAACGTCATGCGCTTCGTGCCGGGGCCGCGCCGGCGCATCCGCGCCGACTGCCTGCGGCTGGCCGAGCTCATGGGCGAGCGGGTGCGGAGGAACCGGAGGATGCTGGACCCCCAAAACCCCCGGGACTTCGTCGACTGCTTCCTGCCGAAGATGCAGCAGGTACCGTGTCCCCCCCGGGGCACCCGCATTCCCCCGGGGCACCCACGTTCCCTCAGGGAACCTGTGTCCTCCCCCGGGGCACCCACATCCAACTGGGGCACCCACGTCCCGCCCGGGGCACCTGTATCCCTTCTGGGGCACCCATGGGGCACCTGCGTCCCCCGAGGGCACCCACGTCACTTCTAGGGTACCTCTGTCCCCTCGAGGCACCCACATCCCCCTGGGGCACCCATGTTCCCCCAGGGCACCCACATCCCTTCTGGGGCACCCGCATCTCCCGGGGCACCCCCAGGGCACCCACATCCCTTCTGGGGCACCCACATCCTCTCCGAGGCACCCACATCCCACCAGGGCATCCTTGGGGCACCCACATCCCTTCTGGGGCACTCGTATCCCCCTAGGGCACCCACATCCCTTCCACGGCACCCACATCCCACCCAGGGCACCCACATCCCCTCGGGGAACCTGTGTCCCCCCCGGGGGCATCCCATGGGGTGTCTTTAGGGTGCTGCAGTGTCCTTTGGGTGCCCCATGGGGTAATGCAGCATCATTAGAGTGCCACATGGGGTGTCCTTGGGGTGCTGCAGTGTCCTTAGAGCGCCACATGGGGCACCCAGCACCCTTGGGATACCACATGTGGTGTCTTCAGGGTGCTGCAGTGTCCTTAGGGTGCCTCTTGGGGTAATGCAGCATCATTAGGGTGCCACGTGGGGTGTCCTTGGGGTGCTGCAGTGTCCTTAGAGCGCCACATGGGGCACCTAGCACCCTTGGGATACCACATGTGGTGTCTTCAGGGTGCTGCAGTGTCCTTAGGGTGCCTCTTGGGGTAATGCAGCATCATTAGGGTGCCACATGGGGTGTCCTTGGGGTGCTGCAGTGTCCTTAGAGCGCCACATGGGGCACCCAGCACCCTTGGGATACCACATGTGGTGTCTTCAGGGTGCTGCAGTGTCCTTAGGGTGCCTCTTGGGGTAATGCAGCATCATTAGGGTGCCACATGGGGAGTCCCTGGGGTGCTGCAGAGCGTCCTTAGGGTGCCCCGTGGGGTGTTTTTAGGGTGCTGCAGTGTCCTTAGGGTGCCTCTTGGGGTAATACAGCATCCTCAGGGTGCCACATGGGGAGTCCCTGGGGTGCTGCAGTGTCCTTAGGGTGCCCCATGGAGCATCCCTGGGGTGCTGCAGCGTCTTTAGGGCGCCACATGGGGCACCCAGCACCCTTAGGGTACCACATGGGGCATCCATGGGGTAATACAGCATCCTTAGGGTGCCCCATGGGGCATCCCTGGGGAGCTTCAGCACCCACACGGGGCACCCGCCGTCCCTGGGGTGCCTCGGGGTGCCCCGGGGGTGCCACAACAGCCCCGTGTCCTCCCCCCCAACCCCTCTCCCTCGCCCCCCCAGGGCACCAACGTCATCCCGCTGCTCTGCACGTCCCGATACGACCCCGACCACTTCGCCAACCCCCGAGCCTTCGACCCCGGGCACTTTCTGGACGAGAGCGGGCGCTTCAAGCGCAACGACGCCTTCATGGCTTTCTCCGCAGGTACGGGGCGGGGGGCGCGGGCTTTTGGGACCCCCGTCCTCTCCGATAGGATCCCCCTGACCTCTTCCCCTTGGCAGGGAAGCGAGGGGTGAAGGCCTGGCCCCCACGGAGCTCTTCATCTTCCTCACCAGCATCCTGCAGCGCTTCCAGCTCCGCGCCGAGGGCGACCCCGCTGCCGTCGACCTCAGCCCCGAGAGCAGCGGCTTGGGGAACGTCCCCTGGCCCTTCCGCCTCTCCCTGCTGCCCCGCTGAACCCCCCCCATAAAAACCCTACACGCCCCCCCGGCTCTGCTCGTGTTGGGGCAGGGAAATGCTGATTTATTGGGGGGGCAAGGTGTTAGGGGTACGGGGAGGGGGCTCGGGGGGCTCCGTCCTCGGTGCGCCTTGAATGATGCAGGGTTTTTGGGGTCTCCATCCTCAGCAGGGTTTGGGATGCGGCATTTTTGGGGTCTCCATCCTCGGCAGGGTTTGGGACGCGGCGTTTCGGGGCGCGTCAGCGGGGGCAGAAGCAGACCCGCAGGGACCAGGGGACGTTGGAGATGCCGCTGGCCCGGGGGCTCAGATCGGGGGGGGCCTCCCCGGGGGGGAGCCGCAGCCGAAAGCGCTGCAGGATGGCGGTGAGGAAGAGGAAGAGCTGCGTCCGCACCATGCTCTCCCCCAGGCACATGCGCTTCCCTGCGGGGACAGGGGACCGTCACCCACCTGCCGTGGGGTTCCCCCACTGATGGGGGGGGTCCCCACGACCCCAGAGGGTGGGCTGGCCCCCCCAGCCCACCTGCAGAGAAGGGGATGAAGGCTTCGTTCTTCTTAAACGCCCCCTTCTCATCCAGGAAGTGCTGGGGGTCGAAGACTTCGGGGTTCTTGAAGTGCCGGGGGTCCTTCAGCGCCGAGCTCAGGACGGGGTAGATGGTGCAGCCCTGGGGGGGGGGGGGGGGGGGGGGGGGACACCATGGGGACAATGGGGACGGCCCCCCCGCAGCAGCAAGCAATGATTAACCGCGGTGCGTGATCGGGTATCGATGGCAAACAGGCCGGGCAAACAATAATCAATGATTAACCGCGGCGCCGTCGATACGCGGCCGTCGGGCGTGCGGTGCGATCGCAGTCAATGATTAAGCATGTCGTGCGAGCGGGTGATGATGAAGCAGCTCGGGCAATTAATTAATAAACAATGACTAAGCACGCCGCGTGGCCAGCAGCGGGCGACGAAGCTTGTCACGCAATTAACGGCCAATGATGGAGCGTGTGCTATCGATGGTGACGAGGCAGGTCGTGCAATTAGCAAACAATGACGAAGCATTCTTGCAGCCAGCAGCACCCATGAAGCACGTCCCACGAGTAATATAACCCGCGGTGAACCCCGCCCGCAATCCATGAACAATGACTAAGCATGTTGTCCAATTAACCCTCATTGACGAAGCACGCGTGGAATCAATAAGCAATCAAGTGCCGTTCGACTAATGAAGAATCAATGAAGAAGAACGTTGCAGGATTAATGACAATTAAGCATGCCGTGCAATCAACAGCATCAATAAGCACCCGTGCAAGTAATAACCAACGATGAACCATGCCATGCAATCAATGATTATGCAAATCGTGTAATTAATAGCGATGAAGGATGCAATCGACAAGCAACGAAGACCATCAGGAGATCGACAAGCAACGAAGACCATCAGGAGATCGACAAGCAACGAAGACCATCATGCAATTGACAAGCAACGAAGATCGTCGCGCAATCAATAAACAACAAAGGTCGTTGTGCAATCAATAAGCAACAAAGACCGTCATGCAATCAATAAGCAATGAGGACTGTTGCGCGGTCAATAAGCAACAACGACCGTAGCGCAACCAATAAACAACAAAGGTCATGGTGCAATCAATAAGCAACGAAGACTGTTGTGCAATTGAGAAGCAATGGAGACCATCACACAATCAAAAAGCAACGAAGACCATCGTGCAATTGACAAGCAACGAAGACCGTCGTGCAATCAATAAGCAATGAAGACCGTCATGCAATCAATGAGCAACGAAGACCATCATGCAATTGACAAGCAACAAAGACCATTGCGCAATCAATAAGCATCGAAGACAGTCGTGCAATCGACAAGCAACGAAGGTCGTTGTGCAATCAATAAGCAACGAAGACTGTTGTGCAATTTATAAGCAACGGAGACCATCACACAATCAACAAAGAAGCAACGAAGACCGTCACGCAATCCATAAGCAACGAAGACCGTCACGCAATCCATAAGCAACGAAGACCATCATGCAATCAATAAGCAACAGAGACCGTCACGCAATCAACGAAGACTGTCATGCAATTTAGAAGCAACAGAGACCATCACACAATCCATAAGCAAGGCAGACCGTCGCACGCTCAACAGCCCTTAAGCACACTGTGCAACCAACACCGTTGATAAAGCAGGCCGTGCAAGAGACAACCAACAATGAGCCATGCAAGTAATTGGTGATTAAGCACGTGATGCAATTAACGCTCGAGGCCGAGGCACGCGAGCAATCAACCCTCATCGCCGCGGCACGGCGTGCCCAAACCTTGGGGATGGTGAAGCCGCCGAGCGGCGTGTCGCGCGCCACCGTCCGTACGAAGCCAAGGGGGATGAGGTCGAGGAACCGCTGCACCTCGTGGATGACTGCGTCGGTGTAGGGCATGGCCGCCCGGTCCCGCAGCGCCGGCGGCCGCTCCGTCCCGATCACCCGCTCGATCTCCTCCTGGATCTTCTCTGGAGGGGGACGTGGCGGGGTTGGCGTGGTGGGGACCTCCTGGAGTCCCCCTGCTGTCCCCGGGGTCCCCCACCTGCCACGTCGGGGTGCTGGAGCAACACCATCAGGCAGTAGCGCAGGGTCATGCTGGTGGTCTCCGTCCCCGCCAGGAAGATGTCGAACACCGTCACCCGCAGGTTGTCCTGCGTGAAGGCTGTCTCGGGGTTCTCCTTCTCCTGCAAGAAGAAGGGTTGGGGGGGGGGGGAAAGGGCGTTCAGCCCCTGCAACCCCCTCAACCCCGCGCCCGTCCCTGTGTACCTGCTCCATCTTCCGCAAGAAGGCGTCGCTGAAGTCGCGGGGGGCGGTGGTGGGCTCGCCGGCGACCGCGTTCTCCTCCACCTTCCTGGTCAAGAAGTCCTGGACGAAGAAGGTGTTGTGGAAGAAGGTCCAGTGGGAGCCGGGCAGGCGCTCCAGGAGGCCGGGCAGGATGTTGTAGAGCTGCGAGGAGATGCCAGGCGTGGTCCTGGGGGGGGTTCCCTTGCACCTTGTGCCCCCTCCCCAGCCTGAGACCTCACCTTCCCCAAGGGAGAGCTCTCCAGGAGGAAATTCTGGGCGACGCGCCGCAGCACGTCGAGGTACTGCTCGTCCCCGTAGTCGAAGCGGTGGCCGAAGAGGATGCGGCAGATGGAGTTGCCCATGGCCGCCGTCAGCAGCGTGCTGGGATCCAGGGGCTGCCCTGCACCGTTCGGGGACCACCGTGGGGTGAGGATCCCCGCCTCGCCCCCCCCAGCCAGCCCCCGTGCCCACCTTTGGTCCGCGCCAGCTCCTGCAGCAGCAGCCCCGTCTCCTCCTGGACCTGCTCCTCCAGCCCGCGCTTGCCCATGCCGAAATCGCGCAGGGTGGCGAGGGTGAAGCGGCGCATCTGCACCCACGCCGCCCCGTTGCTCATGAAGAGCCCCAGGTTTTGGTTGGCCTTCTCGGTGAGGGGGAAGCTGCCGCGGTCGGTGAACTCGTCCCCGCGCGTCACCAGCACCTCCCGCAGCATCTCGTAGCCGAAGACCACCACCACCCGCTGTGAGCCGAAGTGCAGGGAGAAGACGGGGCCGTACTTCTCGCTCAGCTGCGGGGGAGAAGCGAGACAACCCCCCCGGGGTGCTCAGCGCCCGTGGGTGCTGCACGGGGCACCCGGCGTCCCTGGGGTGCTGCAGCGTCCTTAGGGTGCCACGTTGGGGTGTCTTTAGGGTGCTGCAATGTCCTTGGGATGCCCTGTGGGGTGTCTTTGGGGGTGCTGCAGTGTCCTTAGGGTGCCTCAGGGGAAGTCCCTGGGGTGCTGCAGCGCCCTTAGGGTGCCACATGGGGAGTTTTTGGGTGCTGCAGTGTCCTTGGGGTGCCACGTGGGGTGTCTTTAGGGTGCTGTAGAGTCCTTTGGGTGTCCCTGGGGTGCTGCAGCATCCTTAGGGTGTCCTATGGGGTGTCTTTAGGGTGCTGCAGTGTCCTTAAGGTGCCTCATGGGGTGCTGCAGCATCCTTAGGGTGCCACGTGGGGCATCCTTGGGGTGTCCTTGGGATGCTGCAGCGTCCTTAGGTTGCCAGATGGGAGTAATGCAGCATCCTTAGGGTGCCCCATGGGGCGTCCCTAGGGAGCTGCAGCACCCCCGGGGTTCCCCATCCCGCACCCAGCACCCCTGGGGTGCTCCACAGCCCGGGGCACCCCCCGGGGGGGTGGGTCCCGCGCCCCTCACCTTGCGGAAGACCTTGTAGGTGGGTCCCGTCCCCAGCTGCAGCAGGTTCCCGACGAGAGGCAGCGCCAGCGGCCCCGGTGGCAAATTTCGGCTCCGCTCCTTCTGCCACCGGGCCACCAGGGCCACCGCGGCCAGGACGAGGAGGAGGAGGGTGGCGGCGCCCATCAGCTCCATGGCGGCGAGGGGCAAAGCCAGGCCCCGGTGTCCCCGGGGTGCTGCAGGGAACGGAGCCGCCGGGGTTGGTGTCAGGGCACGGGGCAGCTGGGCCCCGGCGGCACCCAAGGGTGACGGCGGCACCCGGTGCCCCCTGAGCCCTCTGTGCAAACCCTGGTCCTCCGCTGCAGACCCCCTCCCCAACCTTTAGACCCCCTCCCCAAGCTGCAGACCCCCTCCCCAAGCTGCAGCCCCCCTCCCCAACCTTTAGACCCCCTCCCCAAGCTGCAGACCCCTTCCCTTTCTTGCAGACCCCCTCCCCAACCTGCGACCCCCCCCCCCAAAGCTGCCAACCTCTCCCCTGCGCTGCAAGCCTTGCTGCTGTGCCGCGAACCTTGCCCCTTCCCTGCAACCCTTGGCCCTCTTTTGCAAGCCCTGTCCCCTCCCTGCGGGTCCTGCGGTGCCCTTGAACCGCGCCGAGGCCGAGCCACAGCTCCTGGCACCCCTGGGAAGCGGGCACGGGGGGGTCCACAGTGCCACCCCATGGCCACATCCCCGCCTCGTGCCACCGCAGCACGTCTTTTGGGGGGCTTTGCATGGCCCTGTACGGCTCTGTGGGGTTGCTTTGGGGCTTTGCATGGCCCTGCACAGCTCTGCGGGGTTGCTTTGGGGCTTTGCATGGCCCTGTACGGCTCTGTGGGATTCCTTTGGGGCTTTGCATGGCCCTGCACGGCTCTGTGGGATTCGTTTGGGGCTTTGCATGGCCCTGCATAGCTCTGTGGGGTTGCTTTGGGGTTTTGCATGGCCCCACGTGCTCTGTGGGATTCCTTTGGGGCTTTGCATGGCCCTGCATGGCTCTGTGGGGTTGCTTTGGGGTTTTGCGTGGCCCTGCATAGCTCTATGGGATTCCTTTGGGGCTTTGCATGGCCCTGCACAGCTCTGCATGCTCTGTGGGATTCCTTTGGGGCTTTGCATGGCCCTGCACAGCTCTGTGGGGTTGCTTTGGGGCTTTGCATGGCCCTGCGCGGCTCTGCACACTCTGTGGGATTCCTTTGGGGCTTTGCACGGCTCTGCATGCTCTGCAGGATTCCCTTGGGGTTTTGCATGGCCCTGCACGGCTCTGCACACTCTCTGGGCTTGATTTTGGTCTTTGCATGGCCCTGCGTGCTCTCTGCGTGCTGGCTTTGGGGCTTTGCATGGCCCTGCACGGCTCTGTGGGGTTGCTTTGGGGCTTTGCATGGCCCTGCACGGCTCTGTGGGGTTGCTTTGGGGCTTGGCATGGCCCTGCACGCTCGGCTCGGGGCTTTGCACGGCTGCACCCTCTGCACGCTTGGGCTGGGCTTTGCTTGCACGTCTCTGCGTGCTCTCCGCGAGCCTTGGCTCGGGGCTGTGCACCAAGGAGCACCTCTGGGTGCTCGCTCTGGGGTTCTGCACGACTGCGCTGCGGGCGTTGCACGGCTTTGCACGCTTCGTCTGCGCGGCTCGGGGCTTTGCACAGCTCCCCGCGTCTCTGCACGCTTCTTTTCAGGCGTTGCAAGGCATTGCACGGCTTTGCACGCCCCCTGAGGCTCCTTGCACGCTCCACGGGACAGCGCTGGGGGTCCCAGCACCCGCATCCCCCCCCCCTGCTCAGCACCCTCCCCGTGTGTCGAGGCCACCGAGCAAGCAGCAGCACCACGCTCTGGGGGCCAAACGCTGCCGCACGTTTATTTGGGGTGGGGGGCTCGGGGGGGGGGAGGTTCAGCGGGGCAGCATGCACAGCTGGTAGATGGGGGGGATGTTGGCGAAGCCGCTCTCCAGGGGGGTGTCGGGGAGCTCCTCCGGGGGCTGCAGCGGCTGCAGGCGGAGGTTCTGCAGGATGGTGGTGAGGAAGAGGAAGAGCTCCATCCGTGCCAGGGACTCCCCCAGGCACACGCGCTTGCCTGCGAGCAGAGGGGGGGGTTACGGGGGTGCACGGGGCCGGGGGGGGTGTGTGGGGCCCCCCCCACTTTGCTGCCCGTACCTGAGGAGAAGGGCACGAAGGCGTCGTTCTTCTTGAAGCGGCCGCTCTCGTCCAGGAAGTTCTCGGGGCTGAAGGTGTGGGGGTGCTTGAACATGGCGGGGTCGTGCAGGGCGGTGCTGAGCAGGGGGTACACGTCCGTGCCCTGGGGGGGGGGGGGGCAAGGGGGGGGTCGGCGGTGTGGTTGGGGAGGGGGGTGGGCTTGGGGGGGCGTGCAGGGGCAGCAGGATGCATGGAGCAGGGTGCATGCGGCAGGGTGCATGGAGCAGGATGTAGGGGCAGCGTGCATGCAGCAAGGTGCACATGCAGCAGGGTGCACATACAGCAAGGTGCATGCAGCAGGGTGCACGTGCAGCAAGGTGCATGCAGCAGGGTGCACAGGCAGTGTGCACACACCAGGATGCATGCAGTAAGGTGCACGTGCAGCAAGATGCATGCAGCAGGATGCACGTGCAGCAAGGTGCATGCAGCAGGATGCACACACGGCAAGGTGCATGCAGCAGGGTGCACATACAGCAAGGTGCATGCCGCAGGGTGCACACACAGCAAGGTGCATGCAGCAGGATGCACATAGAGCAAGGTGCATGCAGCAGGGTGCACATGCAGCAAGGTGCATGCAGCAGGGTGCACACACAGCAAGGTGCATGCAGCAGGGTGCACGTGCAGCAAGGTGCGTGCCGCAGGGTGCACGTGCAGCAAGGTGCATGCCGCAGGGTGCACACACAGCAAGGTGCATGCAGCAGGATGCACGTGCAGCAAGGTGCGTGCAGCAAGGTGCATGCCGCAGGGTGCACATACAGCAAGGTGCATGCAGCAGGGTGCACGTGCAGCAAGGTGCATGCCGCAGGGTGCACATACAGCAAGGTGCATGCAGCAGGATGCACGTGCAGCAAGGTGCGTGCAGCAGGATGCACGTACAGCAAGGTGCATGCCGCAGGGTGCACGTGCAGCAAGGTGCACACACAGCAAGGTGCATGCCGCAGGGTGCACACACAGCAAGGTGCATGCAGCAGGATGCACGTGCAGCAAGGTGCACACACAGCAAGGTGCATGCAGCAGGATTTTTTTTGCACTGGGCAGCGAGCACAAGGGCAGCGAGCACGGGGCAGCGAGCAGGGAGCCAAGCAGGCGAGCGCACGGGGGCAAGGTGCAAGGGGCAGGGCGCCCGGAGCGGGGCGCATGGGGCCACGGGATGCAGCCCCCCCCCATTCCCCGTCCCCCCCCCGTCACCTTGGGCAGCAGGTAGCCGCGGAAGACGGTGTCGCGGGTGACGGTGTGGGGCACGTTCATGGGGATGAGGTCGCTGACGCGCTGGATCTCGTGGATGACGGCGTCCGTGTAGGGCATGCGGCTCCGGTCCTCCACGTTGGGCGCGCGGTCGCGCCCGATCACCTGGTCGATCTCCTCGTGCACCTTCTCTGCAGAAAGGGACGGGGCGGGGGGGGGGTCCCGCTCAGCACCGGGGCGCTGAGGGGGGTCCCCACGGGGGTGCCCCCCGCTCACCCAGCACCGCGGGGTGCTTCATCAGCAGGACGAAGCCGTAGCGCAGCGTGGAGCTGACGGTCTCGGTGCCGGCGAAGAAGAGGTTGAGCGTGGTCAGCTCCAGGTTCTTGGTGTTGAACTCCGAGGCCGGGTTCTCTTTTTCCTTGGGGGGGGAGGGGGAGAAAAGCAAAGTGGGAGGGGGCCGGGTGCAGGATCAGGCCTGGGGCGTGCCCGGGTGACGGGGCGAAGGCGAAAGCCAGGGCGTGCAAAAGTGTCAGGGCGCGGGATTGCTGCAGGGCGTGCACGGGTGACGGGGTGAGGGTGAAACCCAGGGCGTGCAAAAATGATGGGGCACGGGATTGCTTTGGGGCATGCACGGGTGGCGGGGAGCAGGATGGAACCCGGGGGTGCGGGATTACTTTGGGGCGTGCACGGGTGATGGGGAGCAGGATGAAATCCAGGGCGTGCAAAAATGAAGGGGTGCAGGATTGCTGCGGGGCGTGCACGGGTGCAGGATGGAACCCAGGGGTGCAGGATTGCTTTGGGGTGTGCACGGGTGGCGGGGAGCAGGATGGAACCCAGGGGTGCAGGATGGAACCCGGGGTGCAGGATGGAACCAGGGGGGCAGGATGGGACCCAGGGTGCAGGATGGAACCCAGGGTGCAGGATGGAACCAGGGGAGCAGGATGGAACCCAGGGTGCAGGATGGAACCAGGGGTGCAGGATGGAACCAGGGTGCAGGATGGAACCAGGGTGCAGGATGGAACCAGGGGAGCAGGATGGAACCAGGGTGCAGGATGGAACCAGGGTGCAGGATGGAACCCAGGGTGCAGGATGGAACCAGGGGTGCAGGATGGAACCAGGGTGCAGGATGGAACCAGGGGAGCAGGATGGAACCAGGGGAGCAGGATGGAACCCGGGGTGCAGGATGGAACCCAGGGGTGCAGGATGGAACCAGGGGGTGCAGGATGGAACCAGGGGAGCAGGATGGAACCAGGGGTGCAGGATGGAACCCGGGGGTGCAGGATCACTTCGGGGCGTGCAAGCAAACCAGAGGGCGCGGGACCAACCGGCGGCACGCGAGCAAGCCGGGACGTGCAGGATCAAACCCCGAGGTGTTGCAAACAAGGCGGGGAGGTGCAGGATCACCCCCCCCCCCCCAGCCCCGCACCTTCTCCATCTGGAGGAGGAAGCAGTCGATGAAGTCGCGGGGGCAGCTGGGGTCCAGGGTGTCGGCGTTGGCGCGCACGCGGCGGGCGATGAAGCGCCGCATCCCCTCCAGCAGGTTGTAGATCTTGTTGTGGGGGCCGGGGACGAACTGCAGCAGGGTCTCGTTCATGTCGTAGAGCTTCGGGAGGGGGGGGCCACAAAGGGTGAGCACCAGGTAGGGAACCCCCCCCCCCCACATGGACACCGGCACCCCAGCTCAGCACCCGACCTGCGCCCAGGGCGTGCTGAGCTCCCGAAAGCTCTCGTTTATCATCCGCAGCAGCGCCAGGAACTCGGCGTCCTGGTAGTCGAAGCGGTTGCCGAAAACGATGGAGCAGATGACGTTGGACACCGCGCGGCTCAGCAGGTACGTGGGGTCGAAGGGTTTCCCTTTGGGGGGGGGGGGGGTGCAAAAAAAGACATCGCTGGCACCGGGACGTCCCCGTGTCCCCCCCCCTCGAGTCCCGTGCCCCCCTCTCCCCGGGCACCTTGGGTGTTGCGGAGCTCCTGCAGCAGGAACTCGGCCTCCTCCTGGATGCGGCCCTCGATGCTCTTCCTCCCCATGCCGAAGTCGCGGAGGACGGTGAGGGAGAAGCGGCGCAGCTGCTTCCAGCGCTCCCCGTTGGAGAAGACCACCCCTGGGTGCCACGGGGGGGAAGGGGGGGAGCACCCAGTGGGTGGGGGGCGGCACCCCACGGGGCGGCAGCACCCCACGGGGCACCCGTCGCGAGGCCGGGAGGGGAGGCGGGGGGGAAAAGGGGTGGCCCCATGGCGGGGGGTGGGGGCACATGGGAGGGGGGCACCGTGGTGGGGTGACCCCATATAGGGGGGTGTCCCCATATAGGGGGGTGACACTATGGGGGGGTGTCCCCCATGGGGGGGTGTCCCCATATGGTTGGGTGTCCCCAGGGAGGGGTGACACCATGGGGGGGTGTCCCCATGTGGTGGGGTGTCACCAAGGTGGGGTGTCCCCATGGAGGGGGTGGCACCACGGTGGGATGTCCCCATGGGAGAGTTGACCCCATGGTGGGGTGTCCCCAGGGAGGGGTGTCCCCATGTGGGGGATGACCCCATGGGGAGGATGTCCCCATGGGAGGGGTGTCACCATGGTGGGGTGTCACCATGGAGGGGTGTCCCCATATGGTGGGGTGTCACCATGGTGGGGTGGCCCTAGGGAGGGGTGACCCCATGGGAGGGGGTGTCCCCAGGGAGGGGTGTCCCCACGGGAGGGGTGTCACCATGGAGGGGTGTCCCCCTATGGTGAGATGTCCCCATGGAGGGGTGACACCATGGTGGGGTGTCCCCGTGGCGGGGTGTCCCTACAGAGGGGTGTCCCCGTGGTGGGACCTCACCGCGGTGGGATGTCCCCATGGGAAGGGTATACCCGTGGGAGAGGTGACGCCACGGGAGGGGTGTCCCCACGGCGGGATGTCCCCACGGGAGGGGGGTGTCCCCACACGGGGGGGGGCGTTGGTGACCCCCCCCAGCCCCTCACCGTGCCCGTTGAAGGTCTTCTCCACCGTGGGCATGCGCCCGCGCCCGGCGAACTCCTCGGCGTGCTCCACCAGCGCCTCGCGCACGGCCGCGTGCCCGCACAGCACCACCACGCGCCGCGTCCCCAGGTAGACGGTGAAGACGGGGCCGTAGACGTCCCGCAGCTGCGGCGGGGACAAGGGGCGGCGGGTGACCCCGGGGGGCGCCCCGACAACGTCGCCGCCCCCCCCGGCCACCCCGAGCCCACCTTGAGGAGCGACTGCAGGGTGCGGGACGGGGAGATCTGCAGCAGGTTCCCGATGAGGGGCAACGGGGTCGGGCCGGGGGGCAGGCGGCCGCCGTCCCCCCGGGACCCCCGCAGCGCCATGAAGAGGAGGAGGGAGAGCCCCAGGAGCAGCAGCAGCGTTGTTGTCACCTCCATGGCGGCCTCGTCCCCTCCCCGGCCACCACCCCGCTATTTATGTGCTGTGTCCCCCCCCTCCGCCTCTCCTCCCCACGCCTCCCGCCAGGTATTGCACAAGGTTCGGCCCTCCCCTCTCCCGGGGGCAGCACGGGGCAGCGTGTCAGGCGTGTCCCCGAGCAGCACGGGGCAGTGTGTCAGGCGTGTCCCCGCGCAGCGTGCCAGGCGCGTCCCCAAGCGGCGCATCCCCGAGCAGCGTGTCCCCAGGCAACATGCCACGCGTGTCCCCAAGCAGCGTGTCCCCTGAGCAGTGGGTCCCCAAGCAGCATGTCCCCGTGTCAGCGTGTCCCCGAGAAGCATGGCATGCATGTCCTCGAGCATGGTGTCCCCGAGCAGCAGGCCATGCATGTCCCCAGGCTTCATGTCCCCATGCAGTGTGCCATGCGTGTCCCCGAGCAGCGTGTCCCCAAGCAGTGTGCCATGCATTTCCCTAGGCATCATGTCCCCAAGCAGCAGGCCATGCATGTCCCCAAGTCAGCGTGTCCCCAAGTCAGCGTGTCGCCAAGCAGCGTGTCCCCAAGCAGTGTGCCGTGCATGTCCCCAAGCAGCATGTCCCCAAGCAGTGTGCCATGCGTGTCCCCAAGCAGTGTGCCATGCGTGTCCCCAAGTCAGCGTGTCCCCAAGCAGTGTGCCATGCATTTCCCCAGGCTTCATGTCCCCATGCAGTGTGCCATGCGTGTCCCCTGGCATCATGTCCCCGAGCAGCAGGTCATGCATGTCCCCAAGTCAGCGTGTCCCCAAGCAGCATGTCCCTGAGCGGTGTGTCCCCGAGCAGCAGGCCATGCATGTCCCCAAGCATCGTGTCCCTAAGCAACATGCCGTGTGCGTCCCCAAGCGCTGTGCCAGGCGTGTCCCCCAGCACAGAGCCTGTCCCCAAGGCAGGGTACAAGGTGCCATGTCCCTACGCTCCCCTGCCTGTCCCCGTGTCCTGCTACATGTCACCAAGCCTTGTCCTCCACGCTCCTGTGCATGTCCCCAAGCCCTGGAGCATGTCCCCAAGCCCTGGAGCACGTCCCCCTGCCCCTGGCGCGTGTCCCCAAGCCCCCCGGGCACTTCCCCGTGCCCCAGGGCCGTGTCCCCGCGCTCCGGTGTCCCCACATCCCGCTGCGTGTCCCCAAGGGAACTGCAGCTGGGGCCATGCGGAGCTGCTCCACCGGGGACACTCAACGGGGCGATGCCCGTGGAGGGAGCTGCCCAACGGGGGGGTGCTCAGCAGAGGGGCACACCACGGGGGGGGACACCCCCAGAGGGGCCACGCACGGAGGGGACCCCCACCACATGGCTGCCCCCGTGGCCGCCCACCCACCGGACCCCCCCCCCAGAAACCGCCCCAGACCCCCATGAGCAGGGGGGTCCCGTGCACGGGGGGGGGGGGGGTGACACCCCCATGGGGGGAGGCGGGGGGGGTCACCACGGGCCAGGTTTCGGGCCGGGTTTCGGCGCTGCCGGCCAGCGAGGCGGCGGTTGTGCAACCCCGGTGATCCCTTTGTGTTTGCTCCCGAAAACACTCGACGCTCCTCGGCCGGGGGGGGTCCGGCACGGCTTGGACCCCCCCCTCCCTGAGCCCCCCCCTTGCACGGAAATTTCCAGCGCGGGCGTTGCACAACCGGGCCGGCCCCTCCACGTGAGCCGCCGGCAGCGCCCGGCGTGCAAACAACACCGGCACCTGCAGTGGCACGAGGCCGTCCCTGTGCCCCGGTGTCCGTCCCCGTGCCCTGGTGACTGTCCCCATGCCCTGGTGTCCGTTCCCATGTCCTGGTGACTGTCCCCGTGTCCCGGTGTCTGTCCCCATGCCCTGGTGTCCGTCCCCGCGTCCTGGTGTCTGTCCCTGTGTCCTGGTGTCCGTCCCCAAGCCCCGGTGTCCGTCCCCGTGCCCCATTTTGCATGACCCCGTGTCCTGCTGCGTGTCCCCCAGCCCCCGGCGCTTGACCCCCAAGGCTTCGCGCGTGTCCCCGTGCGTGTCCTCAAAATTGTACGCGTGTCCCCAAGCCCCTGGCATTTGTCCCCAAGCCCCTCTGCGTGTCCCCAAGCCCCTGTGTATGTCCCCAAGCCCCTGTGTATGTCCCCAAGCCCCTGCGCATGTCCCCAAGCCCCTCTGCGTGTCCCCCATGCCCCACTGCATGTCCCCAAGCCCCTGTGTATGTCCCCAAGCCCCTGGCACTTATCCCCAAGACCCTGTGAGTGTCCCCAAGCCCCTCTACATGTCCCCCACACCCCACTGCGTGTCCCCAAGACCCTGTGCCTGTCCCCAAGCCCCTGCGCATGTCCCCCACACCCCACTGCATGTCCCCAAGCCCCTGTGCCCATCCCAAGCCCCTGTGCCTGTCCCCGTCCCCCGGTGTCCCCGAGGCCAGCCAGGAGGGGACACCAACAACCCCGGAGAGGGCACAAAGGGGACGGGGCTCACTGCCCCCCGTCCCCCTAAGGCCGGTGACCCCAAAATTTGGGATGATGGCACGGCACGGCACGACACGTCCCAAGGGTGGCAACCCCGGCGCGGCGTCCCCAAGGCGGCGACCCCCGGTGCCGTGTCCCCGGCACGGCGACCCCGGCGCGGCGTCCCCAAGGCGGTGTCCCCGGTCGTGGCGCAGCGGGGCCGTGCCGGTGCCGGTGCCTCGGGGCCTCTGCTCCGGCCTTCCCGGCGCAGCTGGGCTGGCGCACGCCGCCGGCTGATGTCACCCAGGCCGCCGCCAAGGCTGCCGTCACCGCGGCCCGCGCCCGGCCTTACCCACCGGGTCCCCGTCCCCGTCCCCGTCCCGTCCCCGTCCCCGTCTCCGTCCCCGTCCGGTGGCACGAGGAGCCCTGGCCCCATCCCCGGCCCCGCTGGCTCGGTGCCGGCGGCGTCACCGGGAGCACAGCCAGTTCCCGGGCATGGGGGGGGCGGGGGGGCAGTGGTGAGGGTTGGGGGGTCCCCTGGGGGCTCCGGGACCGCCGGCCCCAAGTGGTTGTGTCCCCATGTCCCCCCCCCGTGTCCCCCTCCCCATGTCCCCCTCCCCGCGCCCCCATCCCATCCCCGCGTCCCCGTGCCACGCGGTGCCCCCCGCAGCAGCACCGTGGCCAGATTTTGGGGCGAATCCCAGCAAAAACGGGTCGGCCGCGTGGGACCCCCCGCGATATCCCCGCAGCCTGGTGCAAAGGGGTGTGTGTGTGGGGGGGTGACGGGGGGGGGGGGGCACCCGCGCTGCTTCGCGCCCCGGCGAGGGGGCGGCAGGAAATGCCTCGGCGCAGCCGCGCTCGCCCCGCGACGCCTCCGCCCGTTGCGCAAGCCGGCGGCCGGCCGCGGCGTCGCACGGGGGCCGCTGGTGTCGCACGGGGCGTGCCGGTGGTGCACCAAGCGTGCAAGGCTTGATTGGGGTGCGCCGAGCTTGCACGGGGCGTGCAAACCTTGATTGGGTTGCGTTAAACTTGCACGAGGCACGTTGGTGTTACACAGGGTGTGCAAGCCTTGCACGGGCTGCATTAAGCTTGCACGGGTTGTGCTGGTGTTGCACAGGGCGTGCAAGCCTTGATTGGGTTGCGTTAAACTTGCACGAGGCACGGTGGTGGTGCACGGGGTGCGCAAGCCTTGCACGGGGAGCATGAAGCTTGCACTGGGCATGCTGGTGGTGCACGGGGCGTGCAAGCCTTGATTGGGTTGCGTTTAACTTGCACGAGGCACGTTGGTGGTGCACAGGGCGTGCAAGCCTTGATTGGGTTGCGTTAAACTTGCACGAGGCACGTTGGTGGTGCACGGGGTGCGCAAGCCTTGCACGGGGTGCATGAAGCTTGCACAGGGCATGCTGGTGGTGCACGGGGCGTGCAAGCCTTGATTGGGGTGCACTGAGCTTGCACAGGGTGTGCTGGTGCTGTGTGGAGTGTGCAAGCCTTGCACAGGGTGCACGCTGGTGTTGCACGCGGTGTGCAAGCCTTGATTGGGGTGCACTGAGCTTGCACGGGGCGTGCTGGTGTTGCATCAAGTGTGCAAGCCTTGCACGGGGTACGCTGAGGTTGCACGGCGCGTGCTGGTGTTGTACGGAGCGTGCCAGCCTTGCACGGGGTGCATCGGGCTCGCACGGGGCATGCTGGCGTCGCACGGGGTGCGTAAGTCTGGATCGGGGTGCACTGAGCTTGCACGGGGCGTGCTGGTGGTGCACGGAGCGTGCAAGCCTTGCACGTCGTGCACTGAGCTTGCACGGGGCGTGCCGGTGTCGCGTCAAGCGTGCAAGCCTTGCACGGGGTGCGTTAAGCTTGCACGGGGCGTGCTCGTGCTGCACCAGGGGTGCAAGCCTTGCACGGCGCCCACCGGCATCGCACGGGGCACGGCGGTGTCGCAGCGGCCGTGCAAGCCCTTGCACGGGGCACGGGAGCTGGGGGGGGGTCCCCGAGGGGCTGCGCCGCCCGGGGGGGGGCCCCGCCGCGGGGGGGGGGGGCGCTGAGCGCCCCGGATCGGGCCCCGTGGGAGAGCCGGAGCCGGGGGGGGGGGCCGAAAATCCCCGGGGGGGGCACGGGGGGGGCACGGCCCCTTCCCCTTTCGGTATGAGACGGGGGCAGGAAGTGCCCAGGGCCCCCCCCCGGTGCCTCCTGGACTGGTCTGGGGGCCCTGCTCCCAGTTTGGGGCCCTGCTCCCAGTTTGGGGGCCCTGCTCCCAGTTTGGGGCCCCCCGGTCCCAATTCGGGGGGTCCCCAGTTCACCCCCCCCCTCCAAATTGCGTCCCCCCCAGTCCCAGTTTGAGAGCCCCCCCTTCATCCCAGTCCCAGTTTGGGGTTCTCTGCTCCCAGTTTGCGTCCCCCTGCTCCCAGTTTGGGGCCCCCTGCTCCCAGTTCGGTGTCTCCCCCCCCCCAACTCCATCCCAGTCCCAGTTTGGGGCCCTGGTCCCTGTTTGCCTCCCCCCTGCTCCCAGTTTACCCACTCCCAGTTCACCCCCTCCTGCTCCCAGTTCGGACTCCCCCTCTCCCAGTTTGCCCCCTCCCCCCCCCGCACCCAGTTTACCCCCTCCAGCTCCCAGTTTGCCCCCTCCCACTCCCAGTTCGGACTCCCCCCTCCCAGTTCGCCCCCTCCCGCTCCCAGTTCACCCCCTCCCGCTCCCAGTTTGGACTCCCCCTCTCCCAGTTCACCCCTTCCCGCTCCCAGTTCGGACTCCCCCCCTCCCAGTTCGCCCCTCCCCCCCCCGCTCCCACTTTGCCCCCTCCCGCTCCCAGTTCACCCCCTCCCACTCCCAGTTTACCCCCTCCCGCTCCCAGTTTGGACTCCCCCCTCCCAGTTCGCCCCCTCCCGCTCCCAGTTCACCCCCTCCCGCTCCCAGTTCAGACTCCCCCCCTCCCAGTTTGCCCCCGTCCCTCCCAGTTCGCCCCCGTCCCTCCCAGTTCGCCCCCTCCCGCTCCCAGTTCACCCCCTCCCGCTCCCAGTTCGGACTCCCCCCCTCCCAGTTTGCCCCCGTCCCTCCCAGTTCGCCCCCTCCCGCTCCCAGTTCACCCCCTCCCACTCCCAGTTCGCCCCCATCCCGCTCCCAGTTCGCCCCCTCCCGCTCCCAGTTCGCCCCCATCCCGCTCCCAGTTTGCCCCCTACCCTCCCAGTTCACCCCCTCCCGTTCCCAGTTCGGACTCCCCCCCTCCCAGTTCGCCCCCGTCCCTCCCAGTTCGCCCCTGTCCTTCCCAGTTCGCCCCCTCCCGCTCCCAGTTCACCCCCTCCCGCTCCCAGTTCGGACTCCCCCCCTCCCAGTTCGCCCCCTCCCGCTCCCAGTTCACCCCCTCCCGCTCCCAGTTCGGACTCCCCCTCTCCCAGTTCACCCCCTCCCGCTCCCAGTTCACCCCCTCCCGCTCCCAGTTCGCCCCCGTCCCTCCCAGTTCACCCCCTCCCGCTCCCAGTTCGCCCCCGTCCCTCCCAGTCCACCCCCTCCCGCTCCCAGTTCACCCCCTCCCGCTCCCAGTTCGGACTCCCCCCTCCCAGTCCCCCCCTCCCCTTCTCCATCCCTCCCCCCCCCCCTTCCTGGGCCCCCCCGGCGGGCGCGGCCGGAGCGTCCCAGCCCGAACTTTCCTCCTCTTCCTCCTCCCCCTCCTCCTCCTCCTCCCCCTTAACCCCTGCCCCCCCCCCCCGGGCACCGCCCGGCCCCGGCCCCGGTCCCGGTCCCGGTCCCGGTCCCGGTCCCGGTCCCGTGTCGCGATCGCGGCCCCGATGTCGCGACTCAGCCCCGCGCTGCTGGCGCTGCTGGCGGCCGCCGCCCTCGGCACCGACCCGGCCCCGAGCGGTGAGTCCCGGGGGGGGAGGGGCGGGGGGGGGTTGTTTTTTTTTGGGGGGGTCATTTTGGGGGAAAAGTTTGGGGAAAGGCGCTTTTTGGGGGGGGTTGCCCGAGGGGGGCGCTTTTAGGGGGGAGTTTTTTTTTGGGGGGGGGGCTCCGGGGGGGTCTTTTGGGGATGCCCTGGGGGGGGGGCTTTGGGGGGGGGCTTTTGGGGGAGCCCCCCCCCCCATAGGAGGGGGCTTTGGGAGGTTCCCCTCTGGGGGGGGGGAGGACTCGGGGGGGGGATTTGGGGGGGGGGGATTTGGAGGGGGGCTTTTAGGGAGGGGCCTTTTGGGGGGAGCTCTTTTGGGAGACCCCCCCCCAAAGGGGGGGGGCTTTGGGGGGTCCCCGTCTGGGGGGGGGGAAGCTGGGGGAACCCTTCCGGGGGGGCTCTTTGGGGAGGTCTCTTTGGGGGGGGGGCTCTTTGGAGGGGTCTTTTTTTGGGGGGGCTCTTTGGGGAGGTCTCTGTTGGGGGGGGCTCTTTGGAGGGGTCTTTTTTGGGGGGGCTCTTTGGGGAGGTCTCTGTTGGGGGGGTCACCTCGGGGGAAAGCTTTGGGGGGGGGCTGCTTGGGGAAAGCCCTTGGGGGGGGGGCTTTAGAAGGGTCCTTTTGGGGACAACCCTTTGGGGTCCGTCCCCCCCCCATTTTGGGGGGGTCCCCATTTTGGGGGGTCCCTTTGGGGACGGCCACGGGGTGGGCAACGGGGGGGGGGGGGGCATTTTTAGGGTTCCCCCTTTTGGGTGTCCCTTCGTGACACCCTTTTCGGGGGGGGGCACTTTGGGTACAGGTCCCTTTTTGGAAGGGGGGGGGGGGTCCCCAACCCCACCGTGCCTCAGTTTCCCCCAGGCTGGGAAGTGGAAGGGGGGGGGGAAGGCAAAGCCCCCCCCCCCCAGTGCTGGGGGGGGATGTCACAGGGTGGGGGACACAGGGTGGGGGGCACAGGGTGGGGGGGGGGGGGACACGGGGTGGGGGGGGGGACGCCGCCTGCCGTCCCGGGGCCAGACATCTGGGGCTGGTTACGGCCGCGCCCCACGGCCCCACCCTGGCGCCCCAAGGGGGGGGGGGGGACACACACGGGGGGGGGGGGGGTCCCGGGGGTGGGGGGGGGCACAGATGCCGGGGATGCCTGAAGGCTCCCGGGGGAGCGCGGCGGGGACGGGGACGTGACCCCCGCTTCCCTTCCCACGCCCCCCCCCCGGCACCCAGGTGTCCGGCGGCCCTCCCCCCCCGGCTGCCACCAGCGTTTGGGGAGGGGGTCTCTAATTTTTTGGGGGGGTCCTTTTTTTTGGGGGGGGGGTTCAAATTTGTGGGGGGGTCCTTTTTGGGAGGGGGGAGTGTCCCTTTTTGAAGTAGGGGTCCTTTTTTTGGGGGGGGGTGTCCCTTTTTGAGGTAGGGGTCCCTTTCTGAGGGGGGTGTCCCTTTTTTTGGGGGGGGTCCTTTATGAAGGTGGGGGTCCCTTTTTGAAGGAGGGGGTCCCTTTTTGAGGGAGGGGTCCCTTTTTGAGGGAGGGGTCCCTTTTTTGGGGTGGGGGGGTCCCTTTTTGAGAGGGGAGTTCCTTTTCGAAGGGGGGGGGGTTCCTTTTTGAGGGAGGGGTTTCCCTTTTGGGGGGGGGGCCCTTTTTGAGGTGGGGGGTCCCTTTTTGATGTAGGGGTCCCTTTTTGATGTAGGGGCCCCTTTTTGATGTAGGGGCCCCTTTTTGATATAGGGGCCCCTTTTTGATGTAGGGGTCCCTTTTCAAAGTAGGGGTCCCTTTTTTGGGGGGGGGGGTCGCCCTCAGCACCCCGCCACCCCCCCCCACATTCCCCCACCCCCCACCCCCCCCAGGCTTGGTGTTCCTGGAGAACCCCTCCAACGTCACCTCCTCGCTGGGCAAGGCGGTGCGGCTGCGGTGCCGGGCGCGGGGGGCCGGCGAGCCCCCCGAAATGGGGTGGCGGCGCAACGGGCTGCCCCTGGAGCTGGCCGACAGCGACCAGGCGCAGGTGCCGCTGAGCGACGACGTCTGGCTGGGCACCAGCGAGCTCAGGTGAGCACCGGGGGGGGGGGCACCGTGCCGGGGGGCACCGCGCCCTGGTGCACCGTGCGCCGCCGTGCTCTGTTGTGTTGCACCGTGACGTGTTGCACGGTGGCATGTTGCACCGTGACGTGTTGCACCGTGATTTATTGCACCGTGACATGCCATGCATGCTCTGTTGTGTTGCACCGTGACGTGTTGCACCGTGACGTGTTGCACTGTGATTTATTGCACTGACATGCCATGCATGCTCTGTCCTTTTGCACCATGACGTGTTGCACCGTGACGTGTTGCACCGTGATTTATTGCACCATGATTTATCGCACCGTGACATGCCATGCATGCTCTGTTGTGTTGCACTGTGACGTGTTGCACCACGATTTATTGCACAGTGACGTGTTGCACCGTGATTTATTGCACCATGATGTGCCGTGCTCTGTCGTGTTGCACCGTGACGTGTTGCACCGTGACATGCCATGCACGCTCTGTTTTGCACCATGATGTGTTGCACCATGACGCGTTGCACTGTGATTTATTGCACCGTGACTTATTGCACCGTGACATGCTGTGCTCTGTCGTGTTGCGCTGTGACGTCTTGCACCGTGATTTATTGCACCGTGACGTGCTGTGCTCTGTTGTGTTGCACCGTGACGTGTTGCACCATGACGTGTTGCACCGTGATGTGTTGCACCATGCATGCTCTGTTTTGCACCATGATGTGTTGCACCGTGACGCGTTGCACTGTGATTTATTGCACCGTGATTTATTGCACCGTGCCGTGCCGTGCTCTGTCGTGTTGCGCTGTGACGTGTTGCATCATCCTGTGCCGTGCTCTGTTGTGTTGCACCGTGACGTGCTGCGCTGTGCCGTGCCGTGCTCTGTTATCTTGCACCGTGACGTTTTGCACTGCCCTGTGCCGTGCTATCTCGCGTCTCACCCTTCTGTGTCACGCCAGGCCATGTTGCACCACGCCGTGCCATGCTCCGTTGGGTGGCACTGCTCCATGGTGCACCGTGCTGTGTTGCACTGTGCTGTGTTGCACCGTGCCACGCCATGCTGCTGCGTTGCACCGTGCCATGTTGCACTGCGTTGTCCTACACCACCTTGTGCCATGCTCTTGTGTTGCACCGTCCCCTGCCATGCCGTGTTGCACTGTGCCGTGCTGTGCCGTGTTGCGTCGTGCCGCCTTGCGCCGTGTCGTGCTGCCTTGCACCATGTTGTGCCATGTTGCACCATGTCGTGCCGCGTTGCGCTGTGTCATGCCGTGTTGCACCGCCGTGCCATGTTGCACTGTCATGCTGCATTGCACGACGTCGTGCTGTGTTGCACTGTCGTGCCGTGTTACACCATGTCGTGCCATCCTGCACCATGTCGTGCCGCGTTGCACCGTGTCATGCCATGTTGCACCATGTTGTGCTGCCTTGCACCACGTCGTGCCATGTTGCACCATGTCATGCCATCTTGCACCACGTCATGCTGCGTTGCACCACGTCGTGCTGCATTGCACTGTGTCGTGCCATGTTGCACCACGTCGTGCTGCGTTGCACCATGTCGTGCCGTGTTGCACTGTGTCATGCCATGTTGCACCACGTCATGCCATGTTGCACCACGTCATGCCATGTTGCACCACGTCGTGCTGCGTTGCACTGTCGTGCCATGTTGCACCATGTCATGCCATCCTGCACCATGTCGTGCTGCCTTGCACCACGTCATGCCATGTTGCACCGTCCTGCCACGTTGCACCGTGTCGTGCCATGTTGCACCGTGTCGTGCCATGTTGCACCGTGTCGTGCTGCACTGCACCACGTCGTGCTGTGTTGCATCATGTCGTGATGTGTTGCACCGTGTCGTGCCATGCTGCACCGTGTCATGCCATCTTGCACCATGTTGTGCTGCACTGCACCGTCATGCCATGTTGCACCATGTTGTGCTGCATTGCATTGTCATGCCGTGTTGCACTGCCATGCTGTGTTGCACCACGTTGTGCCATGTCACACCACGTCATGCCATCTTGCACCATGTCGTGCTGCATTGCACCACGTCGTGCCATGTTGCACCACATCGTGCCATGTTGCACCATGTCGTGCCGCGTTGCACTGTGTCATGCCATGTTGCACTACTGTGCCATCTTGCACCACGTTGTGCCATCTTGCACCACGTTGTGCTGCGTTGCACCGTGTCGTGCCATGTTGCACCGTGTTGTGACGTGTTGCACCGTGTCGTGCCATGTTGCACCATGTTGTGCCATGTTGCACCGTGTCGTGCCGCGTTGCACTGTGTCATGCCATGTTGCACTGCTGTGCCATCTTGCACCACGTTGTGCCATCTTGCACCACGTTGTGCTGCGTTGCACCGTGTCGTGCCATGTTGCACTGTGTCATGACGTGTTGCACCGTGTCGTGCCATGTTGCACCATGTTGTGCCATGTTGCACCGTGTCGTGCTGCATTGCACCACGTCGTGCTGTGTTGCATCATGTTGTGATGTGTTGCACCGTGTCGTGACGTGTTGCACCATGTCGTGTCATGTTGCACCATGTCGTGCCGTGTTGCACCACGTCGTGCTGCATTGCAATGTGTCGTGCCGTCTTGCACCACGTCGTGCCGTGTTGCACCGTGTCGTGCCGCGTTGCATCGCCGGGCCACCTTGCACCACGCCGCGTTGCTCCATGTTGTCACACCTCACACCATCCCGTGTTCTCCCGCGTTGTCCCGTGTTCTCCCATGTTGTCCCGTGTTCTCCCGCGTTGTCCCGCGTTGTCCCGTGTTCTCCCACGTTATCCCGTGCCCCCCCCCCCCCGTGCCTGACCCGTGCCGCCCCCCGCAGCATCCCGGCCGTGCAGCTCTCGGACGTGGGGCGCTACCAGTGCTGGGTGCGCGCCGGCGGCGAGCAGCTCCTGTCCACCGAGGCTCACCTGCAGCTGGAGGGTGAGCGGCAGCACCCATGGGTGGGGGACGCCCACCGTGCCGCGCCCCCCCGGTAACCCCCCCCCCCCCCGCCTCCGTCAGGGCTGCCCTTCTTCCTGGAGGAGCCGCAGGACCTGGAGGTGGGGGCTGACACCCCCTTCAACCTGAGCTGCGGCGCCCGCGGCCCCCCCGAGCCCGTGCGGCTCATCTGGCTGCGGGACGGGGCCCCCCTCAACTCCCTGCTCGAGCCCCTGGCGCGCGCCCCCTCCACGCTGGTGCTGGCCGGTGAGGGGGGGCCGGGGGGTGCTGGGGTGCGATGGGGGTTTTGGGGTGCAGGGGGGTTTGGGGGTGTGATGGGGTTTGGGGGTGTGATGGGGTTTTTAGGGTGCAATGGGGTTTGGGGGTGTGATGGGGGGTTTGGGGTGCAGGGGGGTTTGGGGGTGTGATGGGGAGATCGGGGGGGGATTTGGGGCTGGGGTGTGATGGGGGTTTTGGGGTACAATGGGGGGTTTGGGGGTGCGATGGGGTTTGGGGGGCAATGGGGTTTGGGGGTGTGATGGGGGTTTTGGGGTGCAATGGGGGTTTTGGGGGGCTATGGGGGTTTTGGGGTGCAGGGGGGTTTTGGGGTGCAGGGGGGTTTGGGGTGCAGGGGGGTTTGGGGGTGTGATGGGGAGATCGGGGGGGGATTTGGGGCTGGGGTGTGATGGGGGTTTTGGGGTACAATGGGGGGTTTGGGGGTGCGATGGGGTTTGGGGGGCAATGGGGTTTGGGGGTGTGATGGGGGTTTTGGGGTGCAATGGGGGTTTTGGGGGGCTATGGGGGTTTTGGGGTGCAGGGGGGTTTTGGGGTGCAGGGGGGTTTGGGGGTGTGATGGGGTTTTTAGGGTGCAATTTGGGGCTGGGGTGCAATGGGGTTTTGGGGTGCGATGGGGGTTTTGGGGGGCTATGGGGGTTTTGGGGGGCTATGGGGGTTTTGGGGTGCAGGGGGGTTTGGGGGTGTGATGGGCTTTTTAGGGTGCAATTTGGGGCTGGGGTGCAATGGGGGTTTTGGGGTGCGATGGGGTTTGTGGGGGTGTGATGGGGAGATCGGGGTGGGATTTGGGGATGGGGTGCATTGGAGGGTTTGGGGGGTGTGATGGGGGTTTGGGGGTGCGATGGGGTTTGGGGTGTGATGGGGGTTTTGGGGTGCAATGGGGGGGTTTGGGGGGCAATGGGGTTTGGGGGTGCGATGGGGAGATCGGGGTGGGGTTTGGGGATGGGGTGTGATGGGGGGTTTGGGGTGCGATGGGGTTTTGGGGTGTGATGGGGGTTTTGGGGGGCTATGAGGGGTTTGGGGGTGCAGGGGGGTTTGGGGGTGTGATGGGGTTTTTAGGGTGCGATTTGGGGCTGGGGTGCGATGGGGGTTTTGGGGTGCAATGGGGATTTTGGGGTGCGATTTGGGGCTGGGGTGCAATGGGGGGGGGCTGGGGTTCCACAGGGGTTTGGGGGCGCAGTGGGGGTTTTGGGTTGCAATGGGGGTTTTTGGGGTGGCGCGGGGGCGATTGGGTTGCAGTGGGATCCGGGGTGCAACGGGTGCCGGTGCCGGGGGGGGGCACATTCCTGTCCCGGGGGGGCGGTGACTCAGCGGGGGCAGCGGGTGGCTGGAGGTGACGGCGCCGTGACTCACGGGGGGACACGGCCCCCCCCCCGGCCGCCCCCCCCCCCGGCAAGGAGCGGGGGGGGGGGGACACAGGGGATGGGGGGGGCACGACACACGGGGACTTTGGGGGGGGGGGGGGGGAAATGGGGGGCAGGTGGGGACGGGGGGGGGGGGCGTTTTGGGGTCACGCGCTGCTCCCCAGTGCACGCACACACGCGTGTGCCCCCCCCCCCGGGGGCACTTCGAGCCCCCCCCCCCCCGCACCTGCTCCCCCCCCGTGCACCTGCACCCCCCCCCTCCCCGTGCCCCCCCCCCTTTTGGTGTGTGCAATGACCCCCCCCTTGTGCACCTGCCCCCCCTTTTTTGTGCACCTGCCCCCCCTTTTTGTGCACCCCCCCTTTTTTCACACCCCCCCCCTTGCCCCCCCCTCGTGCCCCCCCCCGTTGCCCCCCCCTCTTTATGCCCCCCCTTTTTTTTGCACCCCCTCCTTGTGCCCCCCCTTTCTGTGCCCCCCCTTTGTGCCCCCCTCCTCTTGCCCCCCCTTTTTTGTGCCCCCCCCCTTTTTTTGCACCCCCTCCTTGTGCCCCCCCCTTGCCCCCTCTTTGTGCCCTCCTCTTTGTGCCCCCCCCCTTTATGCCCCCCCCTTATGCCCCCCCTCCTCTTGCCCCCCCTTTTTGAGCCCCCCCCTTTTTTTTGCACCCCCTCCTCTTGCCCCCCCTTTTCTTCCCACCCCTCCTCGTGCCCCCCCTTTTTTCACACCCCCTCCTCGTGCCCCCCCATTTCTGTGCACCCCCCCCCTTTTTTTTTTACACCCCCCTCACCCCCCCCTCGCCTACTCCCACCCCCCTCACCCCCACCCCTCCCTCACCACCCCCCCCCAGCCCCACCCCCCCAGCACCCCGGGGTGCCCCCCCACCCCCTCCAACCCCCCCAAATTTCCCCCCCCCCCCTCGATGCCCCCCCCCCAGGACTGAACCGCAGCGCCTCCTTCTCCTGCGAAGCCCACAACGCCCGCGGCATCACCACGTCCGCACCGCCGCCGTCACCGGTCAGTGGGGGGGGGGGGGGACACATTGGGGGGGGGGGGGTTTGGGGTCCGGGGGGGGGTCCGTACTCATCCTCCCCCCCCCCCCCCAGTGGTACCCCAGCGCCCCAAAAACCTGGCGCTGGTGAAGCCGGGGCCGCGGTGGCTGGAGGTGAGGTGGGAGCCGGGGGCCAGCGGGGATGCCCCCCTGCGCCTCTGCACCCTGCAGGTAAGGGGGCGGGGGGGGTCCCGTGTCCGCCCCCCAAAAAAAAGAGGATTTGGTCCCGGGGGGGTACGGGATTTGCCCCTGGGTTTTGCCCCGGTGGGGGGTCGTTGAGGGGGGAAGGTGGAAATAGGGGGGGGGGGGACACGTGGGGACATGGGGAGGGGCAGGGGGGTTGGGGACGTTGGGGGCGCCCCCAGGGCGAGGGGGTCTTTGGGGTGGGGGTGGTCCTAAATTGGGGTGGGCCCAAATGGGGGGGGGGGGCAGCAGGGACGTCCATGGGCTGGGGACATCCACGGGGTTGGGGACATCCACGGGGTCTGGGTGTCCCCTATTGGGGTCATCCATGGGGTTGGGACACCCATGGGTTGGGGACATCCATGGGGTTGGAGACATCCATGGGGTCCGGGTGTCCCCATTGGGGTCATCCATGGGGTTGGGGGACACCCATGGGTTGGGGACATCTATGGGGTTGGGGACATCCATGGGGTTGGGGACATCCATGGGGTCTGGGTGTCCCCATTGGGGACATCCATGGGATTGGGGGACACCCATGGGTTGGGGACATCCGTGGGGTCCGGGTGTCCCCACTGGGGTCATCCATGGGGCTGGGGACATCCACGGGGTCCGGGTGTCCCCATTGGGTGTATCCATGGGACTGGGGACATCCATGGGTTGGGGACATCTGTGGGGTTGGGGACACCCATGGGGTCTAGGTGTCCCTACTGGGATCATCCATGGGGTCCGGGTGTCCCCACTGGGGTCATCCATGGGGTTGGGGACATCCACGGGGGTCCGGGTGTCCCCCATTGGGGTCCCGGGTGTCCCCATTGGGTATATCCATGGGATTGGGGACATCCACGGGGTTGGGGCCACCCATGGGGTCCCGGTGTCCCTATTGGGAACATCCATGGGGTCTGGGTGTCCCCTTCAGGGACATCCATGGGTTGGGGACACCCATGGGGTTGGGGACATCCACGGGGTCCGGGTGTCCCCATTGGGAATATCCATGGGATTGGGGACATCCATGGGTTGGGGACATCCATGGGGTTGGAACACCCATGGGGTTGGGGACACCCATGGGGTCTAGGTGTCCCCTACTGGGGACATCCATGGGGTCTGGGGTGTCCCCCATTGGGGACATCCATGGGGTTGGGGCCACCCACGGGGTCCCGGTGTCCCTACTGGGAACATCCATGGGGTCCGGGGTGTCCCCATTGGGGTCATCCATGGGATTGGGGACACCCACGGGGTCGGGGCCACCCGCGGCGTCCCGGTGTCCCCGACCTGGGGCTGTCCCCTCCGCGGGGTCCCCGCAGGCGGTGGGGGAGGCCGAGGACCTGAGCAGCGTGGCCCCGGGGGGGCTCTACAACCGCGTGGTGCTGGTGCCCCCCTTCGCCCACCGCATCGAGGGGCTGCAGCCCTACGCCGCCTACCGGGGCGCGCGTCTCCTGCCGCAGCGCCCGCGGGCCCTCGCCCTGGACCCACTGGGTGCCCATGGCCACGCTGGAGGGGGGGTGAGTTAGGGGGGGGGGGCACGGCTGAGGGGTGGGGGCCCCGTGGGGTGGGGGGCAAAATGTTGGGGGTCCCCGTGGGGTTGGGGGGCTTGACCCTATGGGAATAGGGGGCCGGATGTGGGGGTCCCCATGGGGATGAGGGGCTGGGTCCCTATGGGGTGGGGGGTTGGATGGGGGGGGGGTTGGATGGGGGGGGGTCCCTATGGGGATGGGTCCCTATGGGGTGGGGGGGTTGGATGGGGGGGGGTCCCTGTGGGGATGGGTCCCTATGGGGTGGGGGGGTTGGATGGGGGGGGTCCCTATGGGGATGGGTCCCTATGGGGTGGGGGGAGTTGGATGGGGGGGGGTCCCTATGGGGATGGGTCCCTATGGGGTGGGGGGGCAAAATGTTGGGGTCCCCATGGGGTTGGGGACTTGACCCTATGGGAATAGGGGGCTCAATATGGGGGTCCCCATGGGGATGGGGGGCTGGGTCCCTATAGGGTGGGGGGTTGGATGGGGGGGGGTCCCTATGGGGATGGGTCCCTATGGGGTGGGGGGGGGCAAAATGTTGGGGTCCCCGTGGGGTTGGGGGCTTGACCCTATGGGAATAGGGGGCTCAATATGGGGGTCCCCATGCGGATGGGGGGCTGGGTCCCTATGGGGGTGGGGGGGGTTGGATGGGGGGGGGTCCCTATGGGGATGGGTCCCTATGGGGTGGGGGGGGCAAAATGTTGGGGTCCCCGTGGGGTTGGGGGCTTGACCCTATGGGAATAGGGGGCTGGATGTGGGGGTCCCCATGGAGATGGGGGGCTGGGTCCCTATGGGGTGGGGGGGCCTGGATATTGGGGTCCCATGGGAATGGGGGGGGCTGGGTGTGGGGGGGACCCATGGGGAGGGGGGGGCACCCAGGTCCCGAGGGGGGGGGCACTGGGAGGGACTGGGGGGGGGAGGGGGGGCCTGGGGGCAGCTGTGCTGACTTGGGGGGAGGGGGGGGGGGTCCCAGACGAGGGGTGGGGTCTGACCCTCCTCCCCCCACCCTGTTCACCCCCCCCCCCCCCCGCAGCCCCCGGAGCCCCCCCCGAGAACGTGACGGCGGAGCGGGACGGGAGCGGGCGCGCGTGCGCTGGGCGGCGCCGCGGGGGCAGCTCAACGGGGTGCTGCGGGGGTACCGGCTGGCCTACCGCAGCGCCCGCGCCCCCGAGGTGAACCCCACCCCCCCCCCGGAACCCCCCCCGGCACCCCCCCCGGCACCCCACTGACCCCACAGCACCCCCCCTGACCCCCCCCCCCATTGCCACCCTATTGCCCCATTGCCTCCCCAGTGCCCTCCCAGTGCTTTTCCCATTGCCCCCCCCGTTGCCCCAGTTGTCCTCCCCATTGCCCCCCCATTGTCCCTCATTGCTCCCCCATTACCCCATTGCCTCCTTTGCCCCCCCGCCCCTCCACTGCCCCCATAACTCACCCCATGACCCCCCCAGCCCCATAACTCACCCTGTGACCCCCCAGCCCCATAACTCACCCTGTGACCCCCCCCAGCCCCATAATTCACCCCCTGCCCCCCCAGCCCCCTAACCCCATGACCTCCCCAAGCCATAAACTCACCCTGTGACCCCCCCACCCCATAACTCACCCCATGACCCCCCCAGCCCCATAACTCACCCCGTGACCCCCCCACCCCATAACTCACCCCATGACCCCCCAGCCCCATTCCCCCCCCATTACCCCATTGCCCCCCCCCATTACCCTATTGATCCCCATTACCCCATTGCCCCTCCACTGCCCCCCTATCCCTCACCCCATGACCCTCCCCAGCCCCATAACTCACCCCCTGCCCCCCCCCGGCCCCATCCCTCACCCCCTGCCCCCCCCCAGCCCCATAACTCACCCCGTGACCCCCCCCACCCCATAACTCCCCCCCGCCCCCCCCAGGTGGTGCTGGACGTGGGGCTGGCGCAGGAGAAGACGCTGGAGCTGGCGCCGGCCGTGCAGAACCTCTCGGTGCGCGTCTCCCCCTACACCGGGGCGGGGGACGGGCCCTGGAGCCCCCCCCGTGCTGCTGCTCGCCCGTGAGTCACCCTCACGTCCCCGTGGCCGGCACCCCCAATGTCCCCATCACCCCCACGTCCCCATGGCCGGCACCCCAATGTCCTCGTCACCCCAATGTCCCCATCATCCCCAGCACCCCAATGTCCCCAGCACCCCAATGTCCCCAGCACCCCAATGTCCCCCATCATCCCAACATCCCCATCATCCCAACGTCCCCAATGTCCCCGTCACCCCCAATGTCCCCCATTACCCCCACGTCCCCATGGCCAGCACCCCAGTGTCCCCGTCAACCCAATGTCCCCGTCACCCCAATGTCCCCATCACCCCAATGTCCCCATCATACCCATCACCCCAATATTCCCAGTGTCCCAATCACCCCAACGTCCCCAGCACCCCCGTATCCCCATCACCCCAATGTCCCTATTACCCCAATGTCCCCATCACCCCAATGTCCCCAATATCCCCAGCACCCCAATGTCCCCTTCATCCCAATGTCCCCATCATCCCCAGCACCCCAATGTCCCCAGCACCCCAGTGTCCCCATCATCCCCATCACCCCAATGTCCCCAATGTCCCCATCACCCCCAATGTCCCCGTCACCCCGATGTCCCCATCATCCCAATGTCCCCCAATGTCCCCATCACCCCAATGTCCCCATTACCCCACGTCCCCATGGCCAGCACCCCAGTGTCCCTGTCACCCCAATGTCCCCGTCACCCCAATATCCCCAATGTCCCCATCACCCC
>NW_027663504.1:0-24531 GCF_964034855.1 Anser brachyrhynchus | reverse complement strand
GCACCCCAGTGTCCCTGTCACCCCAATGTCCCCGTCACCCCAATATCCCCAATGTCCCCATCACCCCAATGTCCCCGTCACCCCAATGTCCCCCAGCACCCCAATGTCCCCATCATCCCCATCACCCCAATGTCCCTGTCATCCCGATGTCCCCATCACCCCAATGTCCCCATCACCCCAATGTCCCCAATGTCCCCATCACCCAATGTCCCCAGCACCCCAATGTCCCCTTCATCCCGATGTCCCCATCATTCCAATGTCCCCATCACCCCAATGTCCCCAGTGTCCCCATCACCCCAATGTCCCCGTCACCCCTATGTCCCCATCACCCCAGTGTCCCCAATGGCCCCATCACCCCAGCGTCCCCAGTGTCCCCAGCACCCCAGTGTCCCCGTGCCCGTCCCCTCCTGTCCCCGTCTCCCCGATGTATTCCTCGGGGAGTGCCGCCTTGTCCCCTGGTGTCCCCACGGCACCGATGTCCCCCTGATGTCCCCACAGCTGGAGAGCCCCCGTCACAGACACAGCCCGGTGAGGAGCCGGGAACGGGGTGGGATTGGGGTGGGATGGGGATGGGAATGGGGATGGGATGGATGGATGGGGATTGGGGTGGGGATGGGGATGGGATTGGGGTGGGATGGGGATGGGATGGGATTGGGATGGGATAGGATGGGATTGGGGTGGGGATGGGATGGGATTGGGATTTGGGGTGGGATTTGGATGGAATTTGGGATGGGATTGGGATGGGATTTGGGATTTGGGGTGGGATCTGGGCTGGGATTAGGATGGGATTGGATGGGATTTGGGATTTGGGGTGGGATCTGGGATGGGATTTGGGATTTGGGGGTAGGATTTAGGCTGGGATTTGGGATGGGATTTGGGATGGGATTTGGGATTTGGGGTGGGATCTGGGCTGGGATATAGGATGGGATTGGGATGGGATTTGGGATTTAGGCTGGGATTTGGGATGGGATTTGGGATTTGGGGTGGGATCTGGGATGGGATTTGGGATTTGGGTAGGATTTGGGCTGGGATTTAGGATGGATTGGCTGGGATTTGGGATTTGGGGTGGGATTTGGGATGGGATTTAGGATGGGATTTGGGATTTGGGATTTGGGGTGGGATTTGGGATGGGATTTGGGATTTAGTGTGGGATCTGGGATGGGATTTGGGATTTGGGGTGGGATCTGGGCTGGGATTTGGCATGGGGTGGTGACACGAGGGTGACCCCGCGGGGGGGGCGGCGGCCGTCCCCCGACCCGCTGCCCCCTCCAGCAGTGCTGCCGGCGCCGGCGCTGTCCGGGACTGGTGGCTGCTGGTGCTGGCCCTCTCCGTCCTCGCCGGCCTGGCGCTGGCGCTGGGCGCGCTGGCAGCGCGGCGGCGCCGCAAGAGACGCGCTTCGGGTGAGGCGGGGCCCCCCCCCGGCGCTGCCGTCCCCCCCCCAAACCCCCCCCCCAGCCCGACCCCGCTGCAGCCGCCCCCTGTCCCTGTCCCCCCAGGGAGGCGTTCGCGCCCCGCGGGGAGCCGGTGGTGCAGTACCGCGTGCGCAGCTCCTACAGCCGCCGCACCACCGAGGCCACCCGTGAGTGTCCCCGTGTCCCCAAGCACGTGGTCCCCATGTCCCCCCACCCTGTCCCCATATCCCCATGTCCCCCTGTCCCCATGTCCCCATATCCCCCAGTCCCCATCCATTTCCCCCATACCCCACATCCCCATGTCCCCATGTCCCCATGTCCCCATGCATCACATCCCCATGTCCCCATGTCCCCGGTCCCCACCATGTCCCCATGCACCTGGTGTCCCTATCCCCATGTCCCCATGCCCCATGTCCCCATGAACCATGTCCCCATGTCCCCAAGCATCACATTCCCAGGTCCCCATGTCCCCATGTCCCCATGTCCCCATGCCCCATGTCCCCATGTTCCCATGCACCTGGTCCCCATGTCCCCCATGTCCCCAAGCATCACATTCCCAGGTCCCCATGTCCCCATGCCCCATGTCCCCATGTCCCCTTGCACCACGTCCCCATGTCTTCATGCCCCATGTCCCCACCACATCCCCATGACCTCGTGCCCCATGTCCCCCACCACGTCCCCATGACCTCGTGCCCCATGTCCCCACCACGTCTCCATGCCCCACATCCCCATGTCCCCATGCCCGAGGTCCCCATGTCCCTATATCCCCATGTCCCCATACCCCACATCCCCATGTCCCCATGTCCCCATACCCCACATCCCCATGTCCCCATGTCCCCATACCCCATACCCCACATTGTCATGTCCCCATGTCCCCATACCACATACCTGAGGTCCCCATGTCCCCGTACCCCATACCCCACATTGCCAGGTCCCCATGTCCCCATACCCCACATCCCCAAGGTCCCCATGTCCCCGTACCCCATACCCCACATTTCCAGGTCCCCATGTCCCCGTACCCCACACCCCACATCCCCACGTCCCATACCCCACCTCCCCCTTCCCCACACGGTGCCACCCACCCCGGGGCCATCCCCACCCCATTCCGGGGACTCCGCGGTCCCCGGGGACACCGACGCCACCCACCCCGTGTCCGTGTCCCCCCCCGTGTGTCCCCCCCCCCCAGTGAACAGCCTGGGCATCAGCGAGGAGCTGAAGGAGAAGCTGCGGGACGTCATGGTGGACCGGCACCGCGTGGCGCTGGGCAAGACCCTGGGCGAGGGTGGGTGGCGCCGCCGTCCCCCCGGGGGGGTTGGGGACACCCCCATTTTATGCCCCACCCCCCCAAAAAAAAAAAAAACCTCCTTCCCCCCTCCCAGGGGAATTCGGCTCCGTCATGGAGGGGCAGCTCAACCAGGACAACTGCGTCCTCAAAGTGGCCGTGAAGACGATGAAGCGTGAGCGTGACCCCCCCCCCCCCCCCCCGAACCCCCCCCGAACCCTTTTTGGGGTCCCCCCCAACCCCAAAAATGTGTCGTCGTCGTCGTCCCCCCCCCCCAGTCGCCATCTGCAGCCGGGCAGAGCTGGAGGACTTCCTCAGCGAGGCCGTCTGCATGAAGGAGTTCGACCACCCCAACGTCATGAAGCTGATCGGTGAGGGGCGGCCCCGGGACCCCAAAACCCTGCGGGGTTGGGGGCGGGGTTGGGGTTGGGGTGGACGGGGGGGGGGTGTGCCCCCGATTGGGGTCTGAGCCCCCGAATTGGGGGCTGAGCCCCGAACTGGGGGCTTGTGCCCCAATAGGGGACTGTGAGACACAGTGGGGTCTGTGCCCCAAATTAGGACCTGAGCCCCGAATTAGGGTCTGCGAGCCACAGTGGGGTCTGTGCCCCAATAGGGGTCTGCACCCCCAAATTAGGGCCTGTACCTCAGTAGGGGTCTATACCTCAAATTAGGGTCCCGTGCACCAAATTAGGGTCTGCGAGCCACAGTGGGGTCTGTGCCCCAATAGGGGTCTGCACCCCATTTTGGGGTCTGCACCCCCACTTTGGGATCTGCACCCCATTTTGGGGTCTGCAACCCACTTTGGGGTCTGCCTTCCTATTGGAGTCTGCACCCCTATTAGGGTCTGCACCCCATTTTGGGGTCTGCACCCCATTTTGAGGTCTGCACACCACTTTGGGGGTCTGCACCCCATTTTGAGGTCTGTACCCTATTTTGAGGTCTGCACACCACTTTGGGGTCTGCCTCCCTATCGGGGATCTGCACCCCACTTTGGGGTCTGCCTTCCTATTGGATTCTGCACCCCATTTTGGGGTCTGCACCCCATTTTGAGGTCTGTACCCCATTTTGAGGTCTGCACACCACTTTGGGGTCTGCACTCCGTTTTGGGGTCTGCCTCACTATTAGGATCTGCACCCCACTTTGGGGTCTGCACCCCACTTTGGGGTCTGCACCCCTATTGGGGTCTGCACCCTATTTTGGGGGTCTGCACCCCACTTCGGGGTCTGCACCCCTATTGGGGTCTGCACCCTATTTTGGGGTCTGCACCCCACTTCGGGGTCTCCACTCCCAATTGGGGTCATTCCGCCCCACCCCGTGACTCTGCGCCCCCATTGCCGTGTTCTTGGGGCCGCTCAGAGCCTGGGGGGGGTGTTCCGGGGGGGGGGGGGGGGGGTTGCATTTGGGGTGCTGACCCCCCCCGGCAGGGGTCTGCCCTGCAGAGCTGGGGGGGCCGAGGGGCTCCCCGCGCCCGTGGTCATCCTGCCCTTCATGAAGCACGGCGACCTGCACAGCTTCCTGCTCTACTCCCGCCTGGGGACAGCCCCGTGGTCAGCGGGGGGGGGCCCGGGGGGGGGCCGGGGGGGGTTGGGGGGGCTTGGGGGGGTCCGGGGGGGGCTGGGGGTTTGGGGGTTCCTGGGGGCTTGTGGGGTTGGGGGGGATTGGAGGGGGCTGGGGGGGTTGGATGGGGTTGGTGTTGGGGTGGGCCTGGGGGGGCCAGGGGGGGCCGGGAGGGGTGGGGGGGATTCGGAGGGGCTGGGGGGGGGTTGGATGGGGTTTGGTGTTGGGGGGGGGGCTGGGGGTCGTGGGGGGAGGGCGCTGAGGGGGATTTAAGGGTTCAGGGGGCTCCAGGGGTCTTTGGGGGGGGTTATGGGGTCATGAGGGTCTTTGGGGGGGGACTATGGGATCATGGGGTCTTTGAGGGGGGTTATGGGGGTCTTTGGGGGGGGCTATGGGATGATGGGGGTCTTTGGGGGGGGTATGGGGTCATGGGGGTCTTTGGGAGGGCTCTGGGATAGTGGGGGATCTTTGGGGGGGCTATAGGATCATGGGGTCTTTGGGGGGGCTATGGGATCATGGGGTCTTTGGGGTGGTATATGGGATCATGGGGGGGGTCTTTGGGGGGGGGGATATGGGATCATGGGGCTCTTGGGGGGTCTGAGGGGTCTTGGGAGGGTCTCAGCAGTTCTGGGCGCTCACGGGGTATCTGGGGGGGGACCTGGGGTGTTGTAGGGGTCTCGTATGGGGTGCGGGGGGGTCCCGGGGGGGGGGGGGGGTGACAAGCATGGTGCCCCCCCCCCCCAGGCGCTGCCGACGCGGAGGCTGGTGGGGTTCATGGCCGACATCGCGGCGGGGATGGCCTACCTGAGCCGCAGGAACTTCGTGCACCGAGACCTGGCCGCCAGGAACTGCATGTGCGTGGGGGGCACGGGGGGGGGCACACGGGGACGTGGGGGGCACGGGACATGGTGGGGACATCGGGGATGTGTGGGGGCATGGGGGACATGGTGGGGACATCGGGGATGTGGGGGGCACGGGGGGGACATTGGGGACGTGGGGAGCACGGGGACATGGTGGGGACATCGGGGGTGTGGGGGGCACGGGGGGACATTGGGGATGTGGGGGGCACAGGGGGATATGGGGACAGGGAGACGGGGACATCAGGGACAGGGGGACGTGGGACATGGGGACAGGGGGACACGGGGTCTGAGGGACAGGGGGACAAGGACATGGGGACATGGGACATGGGGACCTTGGGACATGGGGACATGGGGACAAGGACATGGGGACACGGGGACGCTGGGCCTGAGGGACATTGGGACGTGGGGACGGGGACGTAGGACCTGGGGACATGGGGTCAGGGAGTCTGAGGGCCATTGGGACACGGAGATGGGGACATTGGGTCTGAGGGACATGGGGACATGGGGATGGGGACATTGGGACATGGGGACGAGGACGTGGGGGACTTGGGGACACGGGGTCAGAGGGACATCGGGACATGGACATGGGGACAGGGGGACATCGGGATGTGGGGAGATGGGGTTGGGGACGTGGGACATGGCGACATGGGGACACCGGGTCTGAGGGTCATTGGGACATGGAGATGGGGAGATGGGGACCTTGGGGACCAGGCTGGGGACAGGGAGGGGACGGGGAGCCGAGGCTGGGCTGGCGGCACGGTGATGGTGGTGACGGTGTTACGGTGACGCGGTGCCCGCGCTGCCCCCAGGCTGGACGAGCGGCTGCGGGTGTGCGTGGCCGACTTCGGGCTGTCCCAAGCAGATGGGGGGGGGGGCAGTACTACCGGCAGGGCCGCGTCGCCCCCGTCCCCGTCAAGTGGGTGGCCCTCGAGAGCCTGGCCGACCGCGTCTACACCACCAAGAGCGACGTGGTGAGGGGACGCGACACCCCCGGGACCCCCCCTGGGACCCCCTCGGGACCCCCCAGAACTCCCCAGGACCCCTCCAGGACGCCCCCGGGATCGCTCGGGACCCTCCAGGACCACCTGGGACTCTCTAGGACCCCCCCCCCCGAGAACCCCCGGGACCCCTCAGAACCACCCCAGGACCTCCCAGGACTCCCCGGGACCCCCTGGGACCCCTCAGGACCCCCCAAGGACCCCCAGGAACCCCCAGGACCCCCTGGGACCTTCCCAGGGACCTTCCCATTGGCCAATGGGAGGGCGGCCCAGCTCCCAGCCAATAGGAAGAGGGCGTTTTAGGGGGATCCCGGCTCCCAGCCAATGGGAGGGGGCGGCTGGTGGATCCCCAGTCCCAACCAATAGGAGGGGGGTGTCTGGGTGGACCCTGGCAATGGGAGGGGATGTCTGGGTGGATCCCAGCCAATGGGGAGCACTGGCTGTAGATCCCCAACCCCAGCCAATGGAGGGGGGCGTCAGGCGGATCCCAGCCAATGGGAAAGGCTGTTTGGGGGTGATCCCGGCTCCCAGCCAATAGGAGGGTGTCAGGCGGATCCCAACCAACGGGAGGGGGTTCTCGGGCGGATCCCAGCTCCCAGCCAATAGGAGGGGTGTGTCAGGCGGATCCCAACCAACGGAGGGGGGTTCCTGAGCGGATCCCAGCTCCCAGCCAATAGGAGGGGGTGTCAGGTGGATCCCAACCAACGGGAGGGGGTTCCCCGGGCGGATCCCAGCTCCCAGCCAATAGGAGGGGGGTGTCAGGGCAGATCCCAACCAATGGGAGGGGGTTCCCCGGGCGGATCCCAGCTCCCATCCAATAGGGGGGGGGTGTCAGGCGGATCCCAACCAATGGGAGGGGGTTCCCCGGGCGGATCCCAGCTCCCATCCAATAGGGGGGGGGTGTCAGGCGGATCCCAACCAATGGGAGGGGGGTTCTCGGGCGGATCCCAGCTCCCAGCCAATGGGGGGGGGTTCCCCGGGCGGATCCCGCCCCCCCCCAGCCCCCCCCGTGCCCCCCCCAGTGGTCGTTCGGGGTGACGATGTGGGAGATCGCCACGCGGGGCCAGACGCCGTACCCCGGCGTGGAGAACAGCGAGATCTACGACTTCCTGCGCCAGGGGCCACCGCCTGCGCCCGCCCCCCCTCTGCCCCCCCCGCCTGTGAGTCACCCCCCCCCCCGGGACCCCCCCTCAGACCTCCCCCCCCCGGGACCCCCCCCAACCCCATGGGATCCCCCTCCCCCCGCACCCCGATCCCCTTGGGAATCCCAAACCCCACACCCCCATCCTTTGGGACCCCCCCCCCCCAAGACCTCTGGGACCCCCCCCAAGACCTTTGGGACCTCCCCCAAGACCTCTGGGACCCCCCCCAAAAAAAAAAACAGGACCCCCCCCAAACCCCCAGGACCCCCTCAAGACCTCTGGGACCTCCCCCAAGATCTCTGCGACCCCCCCCCAAAAAATAAAACAGGACCCCCCCCCCAAACCCCCAGGACCCCCCCCAGGACTCCCCCCCCCATAACCCCCCAGCCCCGTAGGACCCCCCCCCCACCCCACACCCCAATCCCTCCGGGACCCCCCAAGACCTCCGGGATACCCCCAAGACCCCCCCCAGGACCCCCCCCAAAACCCCCAGGATCACCCCCCAGATTTCTTGGACCCCCCCCCAAGACCCCCCCACCGGGTCCCCAAGCCCCTTGGGACCCCCCCCAAAGCCCCCCCCCAGGTCCCCAACCCCCCTGGGACCCCCCCCAGAACCCCCCCCACTGGGTCCCCGACCCCCTTGCCCCCCCCTGAAGCCCCCCGAACCCCCTCCCAAGCCCCCCAGGACCCCCTCAGCCCCCCCCCAGCCCCAAACCTCTCAACACCCCCAAACTCCTGGAACACCCTGACCCCCCCCCCCCTCCAAATTGGGGTGTCCCCCCCCCCCCCCTAAAATTTGGGGTCCCCCCCCCAGGTACGAGCTGATGCGGCGGTGCTGGGCCGCGGACCCCCGCGAGCGGCCGAGCTTCGAGGAATTGGGGGGGGCCCTGGGGGACGCCCTGCGGGGGCTGCCCCCCCCCGCCCCCCCCGACCCCCTCTACGTCAACATGGAGGAAGGGGGAGCGGCGGCGGGGGGGGGGGACGACGACCCCGAGCCCCCCGGCAAAGAAGGGGACCCCCCGGCCCCCCCCGAAACCCCCCCGGCCGAGGCGGGGGGGGGCGCGGGGCGCTACGTGGTTTGCCCCCCCCCTCCCGAAACCGGCCCCCCCCTCCCCGGGGGACGCCCCCGCCCCCTGCGCTGCCTCCGAGGAGGGGGCCTGAAGGGCTGCGGGGGGGTGGGGGAACCCCCATTTTGGGACCCCCCCCCCCTCCAAACTGTCCCCCCACCCCAGCTGCCTCACTGCCAGGGCCCCCCCCTTTGGGTCCAAGAACCCCCCCCCCCAGGTACGAGGGGACCCCCCCAAAGGGCCGGGACCCCCCCAAGCGCCCCCAGGGCCCCCCCCCAAGGGCTGGGACCCCCCAGGGACCCCCCCACCGGGTCCCCAGCCCCCCAGGGACCCCCCCAAAGGCCAGAAGCTCCCCCCCAGGGGCCCTTCCAAAGGGCTGGGACCCCCCCAAGCCCCCCCAGGGCCCCCCCAAAGGGCTGGGAACCCCCCAAGCCCCCCCAGGGCCCCCCCCAAAGGGCTGGGAACCCCCCAAGCCCCCCCAGGGACCCCCCCCAAAGGGCTGGGACACCCCCCAGGCCCCCCCCAGGGGCCACCCAAAGGGCCGGGACCCCCCCAAGCCCCCCCACGGCACCCCCCAAAGGGCTGGGCCCCCCCCCCGGGCCCCCCCAAAGGCCAGAAGCCCCCCCCCAGGGCCCCCCCAAAGGGCTGGGACCCCCCCAGCCCCCCCCCCGAAGGCCAGAAGCCCCCCCCCAGCCCCCCCCCCTGCACTTTACTCGGCCCCGGGCCCCCTCCCCAAATTGGGGTCCCCTCGGGGCCGGACCTGGGGGGGGTCCCCACGTGCATTTCCCCCCCTCCCCCCCCCCCATAAAAGCCCCTTCTGCTGCCACCGGCTGCGAGGTTTTTTGGGGGGGGGGGAGACGTGGGGGGGGGGGCACGGGAATTTTGGGGCGAATTGGGGACTTTTTGGGGTCGTGAGGTGTTACGGTGTTACTACGGGGCTTTGGGACACGGCGCGCGGGGATTTGGGGGCGCTGGGGACAAAGGAGGGACGCAGGGGCCGTGGCTGGGCGTGATTACGTCACAGCGCGGATTTTGGGGCGAATTCGGGGGGATTTGGGTGCTTTGGGGGGACTGAGGGGCTTCGGGCCCGAACCGCCCGCGGCTCAGCCAATGGGAGCGCGGCGCTGCCAGCCCGCCAGCCAATAGGAGGGCGGCTCCCGTTGCTAGGCAGCGCGGGGCAGCAACACGCGCAGACGCCGCCGGGGCTTCGCCAATGGCAGCGTGCCCGCCCCGAGCGCCCGCGGCTCCGCCAATGGGCGGCGGCAACAGGCGGCCAATCAGAGGCGCGCTCCTTTCGCCCCGCCCTCCGTGAGAGACCAGCCAATGGGAAGTGCGCGTTGCCCCAGCGGGCCCGCCCCCGCGCTGACAGGCGGGGAAAGCACCCAAAAAAAACGCAGGCAGGGCGAGGGGCCGCTCTCGCTGCTATTGGCCGAGAGGCTGCTTGTGCCCGCCCCCTCGTGGTGTCAATCCCCGCTCGCCACCACGCCTCCGGGGGGCCGGCCCCGGCGCGGCGGGGGGCGGTGAAAACCTCCCCAGCTGTCCAATAAGCGTCCGCGTTACACCGCCACTCCCCCTCCCGCCCAATGAGCCGCCGCTTTGCAAAGCGGCGCTGAGCGGGATCTCGGCGAGCGAGCGGGCCCCTCCCTTCGGCGCACAGCAGCCAATGGAGCGGCGCGTTACAAGCGGCGGGCCGGCGGCGGACCAATAGCGGCGCGCCTTACAGGGCGGCGCGGGCCGGGGAGGGGAGGAGGGCGATGGCGGCCATTTTGAGCCGGGCCCAGCGGCGGCGCCTCCATGGCCGGGCGGCGGCGGCGCTGAGCGGCGGCGACGCCATGGACGTGAGGCGGCTGCGGGTCAACGAGCTCAAGGAGGAGCTGGGGCGGCGCGGCCTCGACACCCGCGGCCTCAAAGCGGAGCTGGCAGAGCGGCTGCAGGCGGCCCTGGAGGCGGAGGAGGCCCGGAGGGGGCCCGGAGCACCCGGCGGGGACCAGGCCCCTGACGGACACTGTAAGGGCCCGGACCGGGACCCCCCGGTAGCCCCTGGGCCTGTCTCGGTAGCTCCCAGTAGCCCCCGGCCTGTCCCCGGTAGCCCCCCGTCCGTGGCCCGGTAGCCCCCGGCCTGTCCCCGGTAGCCCTCCGTCCGTGGCCCGGTAGCCCGCGGCCCGTCCCCGGTAGCCCCCGGGCCTTCCCCGGTAGCCCCCGGTAGCCCGTAGCCCGTCCCCGGTAGCTCCCGGTAGCCCCCTGTCCGTGGCCCAGTAGCCCCCGGCCCATCCCTGGTAGCCCCCCAGGCCTGTCGCTGGTAGCCCCCGGCTGTGCCCCTGTAGCCCCCGGTATCCCCCTGTCCGTGGCCCGGTAGCCCCCGGCCCATCCCCGGTAGCCCCCCGGGCCTGTCATTGGTAGCCCCCGGCTGTGCCCCTGTAGCCCCTGGTAGCCCCCGGGCCTGCCCTCGGGAATTTGAGGGACACCGAGCTGCGGAATCCCTCGTCCCCCTTTGCGCCCTGTCCGTCCACTGGGCAAACCCAACAACGCTCGATTTGTTTCACTTATTTCCCCCTTTTTCCCCCCCCAAAAAAAGATGGCATCGACAACAACGGCCACCCGAGCGAGCCGCAGGGCTACCAGCCCTACGAGCACGCCGCCGCCAAGCAGGACAACGAAACCGGCTACGAGAGGCGACCGTTGGACCACGAGCACCCCGTCCTGCACCCAGGTAGGGGCCCCTTTTCCTCCCGGTGGCCTCCCCCGGTGCTTTTCGGCAGGGGGGGGGGCTCCCAGCGCCGTCCCAGCGCCGCTCGCCGTGTCGCCCGCAGAAATGAAGCCGGACGCCAAGCCCGAAGACCCCGCGCCCCCTTACACCGTGCCGCCCCCCAGCTACAACGCCCCCGCTCCCAACTACGGCCTCCCCCCACCGCCCACCTACAACGCCCCCCCGGCCGCTTACGGCGCGCCGCCGCCGCCGCCGCCGGCCGGTTACGGCGCTCCTCCGGCTTACAGCGCGCCGCCGGCCGGCTACAACGCCCCGGCGCCGGGCTACAACGCGCCGCCGGCCGGCTACAGCACCCCGACTTACAGCGCGCCCCCCCCGAGCGGTTACAGCACCCCCGCCTACAGCGCCGCGCCCCCCCCGCCGCCGCCGGCCGGTTACGGCGCCCCCGTCCCCGCCTACAGCGCTCCCCCCGGCGGGTACAGCGCGCCCGACGCCTCGCAGCCCCGAGCGCAGCAGCAGCAGCAGCCCCGCAAGCGGCCCTACGAGGAGCAGCGGGGTCGGGGTTACTACGAGCACCGCGAGGACAAGAGGTGAGCGAACCCCGAAAAGCGGCGCCCCAAAAAAAGCCCCGGGGGGGGGGGGGTGGGGTGGGGTGGTGGTGCTGAGCGCTGCCTCCGCCGCAGGGGCCGGTCGCCGCAGCCGCCCGCCGAGGACGAGGAGGAAGATTTCGACGACACGCTGGTGGCCGTCGACACTTGTGAGCGCACCGGGGGGCACCCCAAAAAATAAGCAGGGAGCCCCACGGGGCCGTTTCTCCTCTCTGTCGCCCGCTGGCTGCCGGGAGCGGGGCTTTCCCCGTGCCGCCGGCGGCGGCGGTGGTGTAAGAGGCGGCGTTTTCCTCCCCCCCCCCCCAGACAACTGCGACCTGCACTTCAAAGTGGCCCGGGACCGCTACAGCGGCTACCCGCTGACCATCGAGGGCTTCGCCTACCTGTGGTCGGGCGCCCGCGCCACCTACGGCGCGCGGCAGGGCCGCATCTGCTACGAGATGAAGGTGAGCGCCGCGACGGGTCGCGACGGCGCCGAAGCGGCCCGAAAAAAACACAAAAAACCCCTCCTCGTTTGGCTCCCGCCTCGCAGGTTAACGAGGAAATCTCCGTCAAGCACCTCCCGGCCACGGAGCCCGACCCCCACGTGGTGCGGGTGGGGTGGTCGCTGGACTCGTGCAGCACCCAGCTGGGTAAGGGCTGCCGAAAGCGACGGTTTTGGGGCCGGAAAGGCTTTTTTTCTGGTTGTTTTGCTCCCCGTTTTGGCTCACCCGGCCGCTCTGCGCCCAACCAGGCGAGGAGCCCTTCTCCTACGGCTACGGCGGCACCGGCAAGAAATCGACCAACTGCAAATTCGAGAATTACGGGGAAACCTTCGCCGAGAACGACGTCATCGCCTGCCTCGTCGTGAGTTTCCCCTCCCGAGCCCCGTCGTCGGTGCCGCCTCCACCTCGCCTGCGGCCCCCGGCCGCGGCGGGGGGCGACGCCCGGCCCTAAAACCCCCTCCGGGGGCTTCACCCGCGGTTGCCTCCCCCCCGGCGCAGGACTTTGAGTGCGGGGAGGAGGTGGAGATGTCCTTCATGAAGAACGGCAAGTGGCTGGGGGTGGCGTACCGCGTGCGGAAGGAGGTGCTGGGCGGCCGCGCGCTCTTCCCCCACGTCCTGGTGAAGAACTGCGCCATCGAGTTCAACTTCGGCCAACGGGACGCCACCTACTTCGCCGTCCCGCCCGGCTTCACCTTCATCCAGCACCTCCCCGTCGCCGAACGCGTCCGCGGCACCCAGGGGCCCAAGAGCAAAGCCGAGTGCGAGGTGCGGGGGCTACCGGGGCCGGCGGGGGGGCTCCCGGTTGTTTTTTTTTGGGGGGGTGGGGGCTCTTCCAGTCGTGACAGCGTCCCCGTTGGCCCCCGGTAGATCCTGATGATGGTCGGGCTGCCCGCCGCCGGCAAGACGACGTGGGCCGTCAAGCACGCGGCCGCCAACCCCTCCAAGAAGTACAACATCTTGGGCACCAACGCCATCATGGACAAAATGAGGGTAAGGGGAGGGGGGGCCGACGCCGCGGGTCCCTCGTCGCGACGCCGCGGGTGCTGAGCGGCTCCGTCTCGCCCCCAAGGTGATGGGGTTGCGGCGGCAGCGCAACTACGCGGGGCGCTGGGACGTCCTGATCCAGCAGGCGACGCAGTGCCTCAACCGCCTCATCCAGATCGCTGCCCGCAAGAAGCGCAACTACATCCTGGACCAGGTGTTGGGGGGGGGACAACGCCCGGTGGGACCCCCCCGGGGACGGTCCCGGTGGCCCCGTGGCGCGCCGCTGGCCCCAAACCCTTCCCTCCTCGTTTCTTGAGCTCCCTGACTCCCTGCTTTGGGGGTATATTGGGGAGGAAAAGGGGTTTTTCTAGCCCGAGTTGTGCTGCGGGGCGGGCGGGGGGGGTGAAGGAGCCATGTGGAATGAGGGGGGTTGCTAAAACGGGCGGTTTTATTCCCAATTCTGTGGGGTGTGAGTGGCGTAGGGTGAAGCCCCCAGGTTTGGCGCTACCCCTGTGGGTGTTCGGGGAGGGAAAGCTCCCGCTGTGCTCCCAAATAACCCCCCCCAAATCCTAAATAACCCCCTCGCGTGTCCCAGATAATCTCTCTGACTCCCAAACAACCTCCCGGCTCCCAAATAACTCCCCACAATCACACATAACCCCCCCCGACTCCCAAATAACCCCCCCAATTCCCAAATAACCTCCCTAATCCCAAATAACCTCCTCCCTAATCCCAAACAACCCCCCCAAATCCCTAGAAAAACCCTCCTGACACCCAAAAAACCCTCCCAAGTCCCAAATAACCGCTCCCAAATCCCAAACAACTCGTGCAAGTCCCCCAAAAACCCCTCCTGACTCCCAAATAACCCCCCCGCTTCCCAAACAGCCCTCCTAAATCCCAAATAACCCCCTCAAGTCTGCAAAAAAACCCTTCCAAATCCCAAATAATCCCCTCCCGAGCCCCAAATAAGCCCCCCGAGTCCCAAATAACCCCTTCCAAATCCCAAATAACCTCCCCAAGTCCCCAATTCCCCCCCTAATTCCCAAATAACCTCCCCCAATCCCAAACAACCCCTTCCCAAGTCCCCAAAAAAACCCTCCCAACTCCCAAATAACCTTCCCAAGTCCCCAATTCCCCCCCCAACTCCCAAATAACCCCCCCAAATCCCAAACAACTCCTGCAAGTCCCCCAAAAACCCCTCCTGACTCCCAAATAACCCCCCCGCTTCCCAAACAGCCCTCCTAAATCCCAAATAACCCCCTCAAGTCTGCAAGAAAAACCCTTCCAAATCCCAAATAATCCCCTCCCAAGCCCCAAATAAGCCCCCCGAGTCCCAAATAACCTTTCCAAATCCCAAATAACCCCCTCCTGACTTCCCAAAACCCCTTCCAAATCCCAAACAACCCCCTCCCAACTCCCAAATAACCTTCCCAAGTCCCCAATTCCGCCCCCAAATGCCAAATAACCGCTCCCAAATCACAAACAACTCCCCCAAGTCCCCCAAAAACCTCTCCTGACTCTTAAATAACCCCCCGCACTTCCCAAACAGCGCTCCTAAATCCCAAATAACCCCCTCCTGACTCCCCAAAACCCCTTCCAAATCCGAATAACCCCCCCAAATCCCAAACAACCCCCTCCCAACTCCCAAATAACCTTCCCAAGTCCCCAGTTCCCCCCCAAATCCCAAACAACCCCTTCCCAAGTCCCCCAAAAAACCCTCCCAACTCCCAAATAACCTTCCCAAGTCCCCAAATAACCCCCCCCAAATCCCAAATAACCTTCCCAAGTCCCCAAAAAAGCCGTCCCAACTCCCAAATAACCTTCCCAAGTCCCCAAATAACCCCCCCAAATCCCAAGTAACCTTCCCAAGTCCCCAAATAACCCCCCCAAATCCCAAATAACCTTCCCAAGTCCCCAGTTCCCCCCCAAATCCCAAACAACCCCTTCCCAAGTCCCCCAAAAAACCCTCCCAACTCCCAAATAACCTCCCCAAGTCCCAAAAAATCCCAAACAACCCCCTCCCAAGTCCCAAAAAACCCTCCCAAGTCCCAAATAACCTTCCCAAGTCCCCAGTTCCCCCCCCAAATCCCAAATAACCCCCCCAACTCCCAAACAACCTTCCCAATTCCCCCCCAACTCCCAAATAGCCTCCCCAAATCCCAAAAAATCCCAAACAACCCCCTCCCAACTCCCAAATAACCTTCCCAAGTCCCCAATCCCCCCCCCAACTCCCAAATAACCTCCCCAAATCCCAAAAAATCCCAAACAACCCCCCCAAATCCCAAACAACCCCCTCCCAAGTCCCAAAAAACTCTCCCAAGTCCCAAATAACCTTCCCAGTTTCCCCCCCAACTCCCAAATAACCTCCCCAAATCCCAAAAAATCCAAAACAACCCCCTCCCAAGTCCCAAATAACCTTCCGAACTCCCAAATAACCTTCCCAAGTCCCCAAAAAAGCCCTCCCAACTCCCAAATAACCCCCCCAAATCCCAAAAAATCCCGAACAACCCCCCCAAATCCCAAATAATGACCTCTTTTTTCCCCCCCCCGCACCCCCAGACCAACGTTTACGGCTCGGCCCAGCGGCGAAAAATGCGTCCCTTCGAGGGCTTCCAGCGCAAGGCCATCGTCATCTGCCCCACGGACGAGGACCTGCGCGACCGCACCATCAAGAGGACGGACGAGGAGGGCAAGGACGTGCCCGACCACGCCGTGCTCGAGATGAAAGGTTTTTCCCCCAAAAAAGTGTAATTTTGGGGGGGTCGGAATCGCGCTGGCAACCCCGAAAGCACAGCTTAGACCCCTGCGTTTTAGTTTTTTGGGGGAAAAACGCCGGGAGTCCCCGAACTGCCGCTTTTCCCCTTCCTGTTTTGTTTTTTTTTTTTGGGGAAAAAACCCTTGAAAAGCCCCCGTGCTGCTGCTTGTCCCCGCCCTCATCTATTTTTATGGGGGGAAAAACCTACGGCAAGCCCCCAACCTGCCGCTTTTCCCCTTTCTGTTTAAATTTTATGGGGAAAAAACCCACTACGAGCCCCCCAGACTGCCGCTTTTCCTTTTTCTGTGTTAGTTTTTTGGGGAAAAAAAAAAAAATAGAGCCCCCAGGCCGCCTCGTATCCCCACTCTGAATTTTTTGGGGAAAAACCCCAAATGAGCCCCCAGGCTGCCACTTTTCCCCGTTCTCTTCTAATTTTGTGGGGAAAAAAAAAGTACTGCAAACCCCCAAACTGCCGCTTTTTCCCTTTCTCTTTTAATTTTTTGGGGAAAAACTCACTGCGAGCCCCCAGGCTGCCGCTTTTCCCCTTTCTAATTTAATTTTTTTGGGAAAAAAAACCCAACAAAGCCCCTAGACTCCTCTTATCCAAGCTCTATTTGAATTATTTGGGGAAAAAAAACCACTGTGAGCCCCCAGACTGATGCTTTTCCCCTTTCTATTTTATTTTTTTGGGGAAAAAAACACCCAGCGAGCCCCCAGGCTGCCTCTTACCCCGCTCCGTTTTAATTTTTTGGGGAAAAAAGACGTAGCTTAACCCTGCTCTGTGTTAATTTGGGGGAAAAAAATCAGCGAGCCCCCAGACTGACGCTTTTCCCCTTTCTGTTTGATTTTTTTTGGGGGAAAAAGCCCCAGCGAGCCCCCAGACTTCTCTTATCCCCACTTTGTTTGAATTTTTAGGGGAAAAAACCCCTAGCTTGTCCCCGCTCTGTTTTAATTTTGGGGGGAAAAAAACAATGTGAGCCCCCAGGCTGCCACTTTTCTGCTTTCTATTTTAGGTTTTTTTGGGGAAAACAGCCCCGAGCAAGCCCCCAGGCTGCCTCTTATCTCTCTGTTTTAATTTTTTGGGGAAAAAAACGCTGCGAGCCCCCGAGCTGCCACGTTTTCCCTTTCTATTTTAATTTTTTTGGGGGAAAAATCCCCCAGCGACCCCCCCGGCTGCCTCTTAACCCCGCTCTGTTTTAATTTTTTGGGGAAAAAAGACGTAGCTCAACCCTGCTCTGTTTTAATTTGGGGGAAAAAAAAACAGCGAGCCCCCAGACTGACGCTTTTCCCCTTTCTGTTTGATTTTTTTGGGGAAAAAACCCCTAGCTTGTCCCCGCTCTGTTTTAATGTGGGGGGAGAAAAACCCCGAGCAAGCCCCCAGGCTGCCTCTTATCCCTTTCTGTTTTAATTTTTGGGGGAAAAAACCGCTGCGAGCCCCCAAACTGCCACATTTTCCCTTTCTGTCTTAATTTTTTGGGGGGAAAAATCCCCCAGCGACCCCCCCCAGGCTGCCTCTTATCCCTCTCCGTTTTAATTTTTGGGGGAAAAAACCGCTGCGAGCCCCCGAGCTGCCCCATTTTCCCTTTCTACTTTAATTTTTTTGGGGAAAAATCCCCCAGCGACCCCCCCAGGCTTCCTCTTACCCCGCTCCGTTTTAATTTTTTTTGGGAAAAAAAAAAAAAAACCATCATTTTGTCCCCGCTCTGTTAATTTTTGGTGAACCCCCCCCCCAGCGAGACCCTTCCCCGAGCCGCGTTTCTCCCTTCCCTTCAACTTTCCGCTGAAAAACCCGCGACCCCCCCCACCCCTTGTTGCCGGGGGGGGTGGCATATTTTGAATTATCCCCTTCCCGATTTTTTTCCGCCCCCCCCCCGATTTTATTTCCCCCCCCCCCGCAGCCAATTTCACGCTGCCCGAGGCGGGCGACTTCCTGGACGCCGTGCTCTTCGTGGAGCTGCAGCGCGACGAGGCGGCCGAGCTGGTGCGCCAGTACAACGAGGAGGGGCGCAAAGCGGGGCCCCCCCCCCGAGAAACGCTTCGACGGGCGCCCCCCCCCAGCTTTTCGGGGCCGCGGCGGCGGCTTCCAGGCTCGTTTCGAGGGCCGGGGAGGTGCCGCCGCGCCCCCCCCCCCCCTCCTCGGCCGGGGGCACCCGGGGGGGCTTCCAGGGCCGGGGCGGCGGCGGGGGGGGCTTCCGAGGAGGGGGCGGCGGAGGAGGTGGAGGTAAGGACACCCCCCCCCCAAAAAAAACCCTTTTTGTGTGTGTTTAGGTCCCGGGGGGGCACCTCTCGGTGGTCCCGGGCCTCTCAGGAGTGCTCGTGGGGTGTTTTGGGGTTTGAAGACCCCCCCCCCAAAATCCCTCCTGAGCGTCCCGTGGCGGGGGGGGTGTTAATTTTTGGGGTGGGGGGGCTTGGGGTGGTTTCCTCGCCTTCACTTTTGGGGTTTGGGGTTGAGCTCCGGGTGGTCCCGAAGCCCCCACCGAGGTTCTTCTGCGTGTCCCGGGGGGGGCTTTGGGGTCTTGGGGGGGGGCTTTGGGGTCTTGGGAAGGGTCTTGGGGGGGGCTTTGGGGTCTTGGGGGGGGCTTTGGGGTCTTGGGAAGGGTCTTGGGGGGGGGCTTTGGGGTCTTGGGAAGGGTCTTGGGGTTGTTGGGGTCTTGGGGGGGGACTTTGGGGTCTTGGGAGGGGTCTTGGGGTGGGTCTTGGGGGGGGCTTTGGGGTCTCAGGGGGGGCTTGGGGGTTTGGGGGGGGGGGGCCTTGGGTCTGGACCCCCCCCCCCCCCCCACGGCCCCTCGGGGCGTTCCCCAGGATGCTGAGACCCCAAAACCCTTCCTGCGTGTCCCATGGGGGGGGGGGGGGGGGGCTCTGGGTGGCCCCCCCTTGGACCAAGGGCTCAACACCTGGGGGGGGTTTTGGGCTCCTCGAGCCTGCTCCGGGGGGCCCCAACCCCCCCCCCCCCATATCCCCGGGGGGGTGATTTTGGGGCTCAAACATCAGGGATTGGGACCTTCCTGCCCCCCCCCCTCACCTCAACCCCCCCCCTTTTTTATTTCCAGCCTTCAACCGCGGCACCTACGCCCCCAACCGCTGGAGCAACCCCCCCCGCGACGGCCCCCCCCCCGGCCCCCGCCGCCGCCGCCGCCCCCCCGCCCCCCCCCCCCGCCACCCCGCGGCGCCTACGGCCGCAGCCCCCAGCCCCAAAGCAGCTTCAGCCCCCGCTCGCAACCCCCCCGGGGGGGCCGCGGCGGCGGCGGGGGGGGCCGCAGCGGCGGTTGGGGGGGCGGCGGCGGGGGGGGGGCGGCTACAAAACCAGCAGCGGGGGCACCCCCCCCGCCAACGCCCCCGCCACCTACAGCCAAGGACAGCAGGTAACCGACCCCCCCCCCACAGCACCCACACCCCCCCACCCCCGAGACCCCCCCCGGCGGGGAGCGGGCGCACCCTAAGGTGCCCCCCGTCCCCCCCCCCCCGTTGTGTCCCCCCCCCGCAGCCCGGTTACAGCCAGCCCTACGGGCAGGGGGGGTACGCGCAGAGCTACCCCCCCGGCTACGGCTACGGCAGCTACAGCGGCTACAGCCAAAGCTACCCCCAGCCCCCCCCCGGCACGGGGCAGGGCTACGGCCAGGGCTACGGCCACTACCACCAGGTGCGGGGTTTTGGGGCGAAAAAGCCACTTTTTGGGGCTTTCCGGGGGGAAAATGCGGGGTTTTGTGGCTGGGGGGGGAAAAGGTTGGAAGGGGAGGGGTTGGGGGGGAAAGGCATGGGAAGGGGGTGGGGGGGGGGGAAGGGGGGGCTGGGGGGTGGAGTGGGGTTTATTTTGGGGGGGGTTGGGGTTTTTTGGGAGTTTGGGGTTTTTTGGGGTTTTTTGGGGTTTGGGGTATTTTGTTTTTTTGGGGGGGTTGGGGGTTTTTTGGGGGGGTCGGGGTTTTTTGGGGGTTTTGGGGGGGTCGGGGTTTTTTGGGGGTTTTGGGGGGGTCGGGGTTTTTTGGGGGTTTTGGGGGGGTCGGGGTTTTTGGGGGGTTTTAGGGGGGTCAGGGTTTTTGGGGGGTTTTTGGGGGGTTTTTGGGGGGTCGGGGTTTTTGGGGGGTTTTTGGGGGGGTCGGGGTTTTTTTTGGGGGTTTTTGGGGGTCGGGGTTTTTGGGGGGTAGGGGTTTTTTGGGTTTTTTTGGGGGGTTGGGGTTTTTGGGGGGTTGGGGTTTTTTGGTTTCTTGGGGGGGTTGGGGTTTCTTGGGGGGGTTGGGGTTTTTTGTTTTTTTTGGGGGGTTGGGGTTTTTGGGGGGTTGGGTTTTTTGGTTTTTTTTTGGGGGGGTAGGGGTTTTTGGGGGGGTAGGGGTTTTTGGGGGGTAGGGGTTTTTGGGGGGTAGGGGTTTTTGGGGGGTTGGGGTTTTTGGGGGGTTGGGGTTTTTTGGGGTTTTTGGGGTTTTTGGGGGTTTTTGGGGGGGTTGGGGTTTTTTGGGGTTTTGGGGGGGTTGGGGTTTTTTGGGGTTTTGGGGGGTTGGGGTTTTTGGGGGGTCGGGGGTTTTTGGGGGTTTTTGGGGGGTCGGGGTTTTTTGGGGGTTTTTGGGCGGTCGGGGTTTTTTGGGGTTTTTGGGGGGTAGGGGTTTTTTGGGTTTTTTTGGGGGGTTGGGGTTTTTGGGGTTTTTTGGTTTCATGGGGGGGTTGGGGTTTCTTGGGGGGGTTGGGGTTTTTTGTTTTTTTGGGGGGGTTGGGGTTTTTGGGGGGTTGGGTTTTTTGGTTTTTTTTGGGGGGGTAGGGGTTTTTGGGGGGTAGGGGTTTTTTGGGGTTTTTGGGGGGTTGGGGTTTTTTGGGGTTTTTGGGGGGTTGGGGTTTGGTTTTGTGTGTTTTGGGGGTTTGCTTTGGGGTGTTTTGGGGATTTGGTTTGTTTTTTTGGGGGGGGTTGGGGTTTGGTTTTGGGGTTTGTCTTGGTTTAGGGTTTTTTGGTTTCAGGGTTTGGTTTTGGGGTGTTTTGATGATTTGTCTGGTGTGGGTGTTTTTAGGGTTTGGGGTTTGTCTTGCTTTGTGGTTTTTTTGACTTTGGTTTTAGGGTTTGTCTTGGTTTGGGTTTTTTTGGGGTTTGGTTTTGGGGTTTGTCTTGGTTTGGGGTTTTATGGTTTCAGGGTTTCGGGGTGTTTTGGGGATTTGTCTGGTTTGGGTTTTTTTGGGGGGGTTTGGGGGTTGTCTTGTTTTTTGGGGGGTTTGGGGTTTGTCTTGCATTGTGTTTTTTTTGACTTTGGTTTTGGGGTTTGTCTTGGTTTGGGGTTTTTTGGGGTTTGGTTTTGGGGTTTGTCTTGGTTTGGGGTTTTTTGGGGTTTGGTTTTGGGGTTTGTCTTGGTTTGGGGTTTCTTGGTTTCGGGGTTTGGTTTGGGGTGTTTTGTTTTGGGGATTTGTCTGGTTTGGGTTTTTTGGGGGGTTTGGGGTTTGTCTTGCATTGTGGTTTTTTTGACTTTGGTTTTGGGGTTTGTCTTGGTTTGGGTTTTTTTTGGTTTTAGGGTTTGGGGTTTGTCCTGTTTTGTTTTTTTGGGGGGTTTGGTGTCTTGGTTTGTTTTTTTTGGGGGGTTGGGTTTTGTCTTGTATTGGGGTTTTATGGTTTGGGGGTTTGGGGTTTGTCTCGGTTTGGGGTTTTTTGGTTTTAGGGTTTGTCTGGTTTGGGTTTTTTTGGGGTTTGGGTTTGTCTTGGTTTAGGTTTTTTTTTGGTTTGGGTTTTGTTTTGGGGTTTTTGGTTTGGGGTTTGTGTTGGTTTCCTATTTTGTTTTGGGGATTTGTCTGGTTTGGGTTTTTGGGCGTTTTGGGGGGTTTGGGGTTTGCCTTGTTTTGGGGTTTTTGGTTTGGGGGTTTGTCTTTTTTTTGGGTTTGGGGTTTGTCTTTGTTTTTTTGGGGGGTTGGTTTTGGGTTTTTGGTTTGGGGGTTTGTCTTGGTTTGTTTTTTCTGGGGTTTGGGGCTTTGGGGTTTGTGTTTTTTTTATTTTTTGGCTTTGGTTTTGGTGTTTGTCTTGATTTGGGATGTTTTGGTTTGGGGTTTTGGTGTTTTTTTTGTTGTTTCTTTTTTTTTTTCTGGAGGACGGGGGGTGTATTTGGGCGCAAAATCCCTCCCCCAACTTCTCTGGCGGGTTAACGGGATCTCAGGTCGAAATCCCCCGTTTCCTAGGGGATGGGATTGTTTTGGGGGAAAATTCCCAGTTTTTGGAGGACGGGGTGAAATTTCCTGTGCCGTTTTCTCTGCTGGGCAACAAGAATTTGGGGTGAAAACTCTTTTTTCTAGGGGTTTTGGGGTGAAAACCACTGTTCCCAGAAGGAGAGGAGCAGGAATTTGGGCTGAAACCCCTCCTTTCTCTAAAGGACAAGATTCTGTTTACTTCCCCACAACCGGGGGCAGAATTTTGGGCTGAAATCCCCCCCTTTTTCTCCCAGTGAGATCAAAAACCCCACGTTTCCTCACCGAGGTCATCCCGGGCGGGGGAGAAAAAGAAACTTTCCTATCATTTTGGGGCTGAAACCCCCCTTTTCCTCTCCCTCACCAGTCTCTCCCTCCCCGCCCCCGGCTCATTTTTTTTGTCGTTTATTTATTTTTAACCATTTTCCCTGTTTTTTTTCCCCAGTATGCCCAGCAGTGGAGCCAGTACTACCAGCACCAGAGCCCCTGGCCCCCCTACTACGGCAGCTACGACTACGGCAGCTACGCCGGCAGCTCGCAGGGGGGAGCCAGCGCCCAGTGACCCCCCCACCCCGGACAACCACCGAGAGTCCCTTTTTGGGGCGATTTCCGCCTTTTCCGGCGTTTCCAGCAGCTCCGCAACAAGAGGCATGCGCCCCGCCCCTCTCGTGAACGTTGCGTTTTTCTCCATCTGTTTAAAAAAAAAACAAAAACAAACAAAAAAAACCCACGATATTTTTAACCTCAAACAGACTGGGATCTTAAAAAAAAAACGAAACAAAAAAAGAAAAAAAAAAAACACATTTTGGAGAGTTTTTTTTTCCTAATTTTGGACTGTTTTTCCTCCCCATTTTGGGCCCGTTTCAACCCCGGGGCGGGGGCCTCGGGCTCGTTTTGGGGTCCTTTGGGAGCCCCCAGTCGTGGGGGGAGGCCCCAGCTCCATGTCTGTCTGTCCCCCCCCGTCCGTCTGTCCCCATCTGATGGTGATTATGCTTCCTCCACCCCATTTTTTCCTTTTTTTTTTTGGTTTTTTTTTTTTTGGTTTTTTTTTTAGATATTTCGGTAACTTTTTACTGTGTGCCCGCCCTCCCCTTGGCGTTTCAGGTGAGGAAGGAGAAAAAAAAAAAAACTACCAATAAAAATGAGGAAAAAAACTGAAAAGTGAGCGGTCGCTGGCCCTGCCTCGCTTCCTCGGGGGCCAGATTTGGGGTGGATTTGGTGAAAATAGGAAAAAAAGGAGGGAAGAAAGGAGGGAAGAATGAGAGGGAAATAGGGAAAAATGAGGGAAACGTGAGGGAAAAATGAGGCAAGTGGGAAAAATGAGGGGAAAATAGGGAAAATAAGGGAAACATGAAGGAAAAGAGGAAAAAATGAGGGGAAAATAGGGAGAAATGAGGTAAACCTGAAGGAATAATGAGGAAATAGGAATAAATGAGGGGAAAATTGGGAAACGAGGGAAAAACGAGGAAAGTAGGAAAAAAATGAGGGGAAAATAGGGGAAAAATGAGATAAACATGAAGGAAAAAAATAGGAAAGTAGGGAAAAAAGGGGAAAATAGGGAAACGGGAGGGAAAAATGAGGGAAATAAGAAAAAATGAGGGAAAAATGGGTGAAAAATGAGGAAAATGGGAAAAAAATAGGAGGAAAAAAAAAAGTGAGGGTTCGTTGGCCCTGCCTTGCTTCCTCCGGGGCCCCTGCCTCGTTTGGGGTGGATTTGGTAAAAATGAGGTGTGTTTTTTTGGCATCGTGTGACCTTTGACCCTACTGGGGGGGGGGGGCGGAACCAAAGCTCGGCGGAACCCAAAGTGCGGGGCAGTGCGCACCGCCTCCCCCGCCGCCGGAAGTGACGCAGGGCGGCGGGATGGCGGCGGCGGGTGAGGCGCGGGCGGTGTCGCACTCAAACGGGGTCGGGCGGCTCCGCACCGGGACTGGGGGGGGGGGAAGGTCCGGGGGGGGGAGTCCGGTGGCGGAGATTTGGGGCCCCCTCGGCGCTCGCCCGCTCCCCGAGGCCTTGCGGCGGCCCGCGGTGCCGCGGTCCGTCGCTAATTTGTGTCCCCCGGGGCCCCCGCGGGGGTCTCACTGGGTTCCGGGGAACTTTGGGGCCCCCTCCTGCTCCCTGGGTGGTCTCCCGGGGATTTTGGGGTCCCCATGGGTCCCTTTGGGGCCCCCCATGGGTCATTTTGGGGTCCCCCATGGGTCCTTTTGGGGTCCCTGGGGGCTTTGGGGGCCCCCATGGGTCCCTTTGGGGCCCCCATGGGTAATTTTGGGGTCCCCCATGGGTCCTTTTGGGGTCCCTGGGGGCTTTGGGAGCCCCCATGGGTCCCTTTGGGGCCCCCCATGGGTCATTTTGGGGTCCCCCATGGGTCCTTTTGGGGTCCCTGAGGGCTTTGGGGTCCCCATGGGTCATTTTGGGGTCCCCCTCTGGGTCCTTTTGGGGTCCCTGGGGGCTTTGGGGGCCCCCATGGGTCCCTTTGGGGCCCCCCATGGGTAATTTTGGGGTCCCCCATGGATCTTTCTGGGGTCCCTGAGG